>NW_021680507.1:73480-204240 GCF_001412515.2 Diachasma alloeum
TTTTTTTCAGGGGTGATTTTTCAAAAATTTATTTTAAAAAAAGTACTAACTAGCAAATGTTTTTTATTAGCTCGCAATTTTCTTCAAAACTACTTCAATGAGGAAAAAAATAAAAATTTGGAATATCTATACATGAGGGGCTAATTGATCGGATCTGGGTGAACGTTGATTCCAACTATTTAAGCGACGGGCTATTCAGAACTCTCAAAAGTATGTGGAAAAAGTGAAAACTGAAAAAAAAAATTTTCAGCGGCGGCCACAGGGTCAGATTTTTGGTTTTTACTTGGAACAAGGGTCAGATTTGTTAACACTTTCTTTTTTTATTTGGACAATGCATGCAAGCGGAGGGGCAAGAGTGGCTAGAATAGATTCTGCAACCTTCTCCGCTTGTTGGATAAAAATGTCAAGCCTCCGCATACATGCATCTCCCCTCCACCCTCCCGTGAACTGTCGATTTTCGAGATTAAAAAAAAACCAATAATTGCATTTTTTATTTCAATAACGCATGAGTAAATAGGGATATGAACGCAGAGTTAATATAGGCCCATAGAATTACGGGGACCGGCAAGGATTTGGAAAGTCTGAATGCAAGTCCTGCTTACACCTAACAAGTGCTGCAGTGGGACATAACCAGAGGTAGAAAGGTCTCGGAAGCACTTGGGAAGAGGCTTTCCAAGACCTATCCAGTTCTGAACGGAGAGACCTAAGTAGAATTTGTCAGGTCCAATTATTCGACTCGGGAATAGACCCGAAGGGAAGGAAGAAGATGGCCCTGAGAAAAATCTCTCGGATTCACATTGGATTCGTCGATCGTAAGGAGAATGGTATCATCCAATTCAGGCATATTTAGATGTGAACTATTGAATTATGGGGAAAGTGGAATAATAACTCTGTAATTTAATTTAACTTCGATTCTTTATTCAGTGGCACGCAGAAGACGCATCTCGATCTTTACTCTAACTCCGGCTAACGGAGACTAACTTCAGAAAAACTAAGATGTCCGGTGGCTTGGCGCAGTGGGTAAGTTCGTTGCCTCACGTGCGAAAGGTTCCGAGTTCAAAACTCGGCCGGGTAGAATGGTGAGATCTAACCATTTAAAGTCTTGATCATCATCGCAGTATACCCTAACCGGGTCGAAGCAATGTAAAATAACTATAAAAAAAGAAGGAGAAGGCATATAAGGACTGCAGTAGAGTTCCCTTTTTTTCCCGACTCGGGACGTGTCCTTGAGTGAATCTCATGTGAAATCCGAATAATGGAATTTCTCTCACTCCGTCACTGTGGGACGCATTGGCGACTAGGGGGTAGGTAGGGTAGACGTTGGTAGTGGGTAAGAAGAATCGGAGTAGTGGGAAAGAAACAACATAATCTACGACTGTCACCATGTGACAACTGTCCCGTTACTGAGACATTGCGCAGTTATTCTACGCGCATGACGTCGAAAACAAGGATGCAAACCACATGAGAAGCGGGAGAACTTTTTTGAGGGTGAACAAGCCCAGAGGAGAAGAGAAGACAAATAATGGAAGTGGAAAATAAAGGGAACTCTACTGTACCCCCAACCATCGGAGCTCATAGCCCTGAAGATGCAGACTGTAATGGTTACCAAAGCAAATGCAGCATCCATCCGGAAACCAATGATGTCAATAATCATGGTCGCGAACGCATCAAAACTAAGATCCACGTGAAGGCTGCACGGAGATGCTATTCTTGGATCGGTGTATTTATTCACCAAACTTAGGAAGTTCTTGCGCGTCCAACTGTACTCCCTAACTTTTGTCAAAAGGTGCAGGATCTCGAAACAGATCACTACCATCTTCCGTCAAGCTTCACTGAAACTTGTTAAAGAGAGAATAACAGCGACTAAGAAGAACCTGGTCCCTCTGTCTGGACAACTTTTGGATCTTCACCTTTTTGAAGCTCACTTATTGGAGTTTTAGCTGTGGGAGACTCTTGATCATGTTACACGACACGCATGAAAAAATTTAATAAAAAACCTTAACGAATTCGCTAAAAAATTTTTTATTGAAATTCTATGGGGATTCTATTAAAATTCTCCGGAATTCTTGTCAAAATTCCATTTGATTTTTATCCAGATTCTATTAGATATTTAATAGGAAAAAGTCAATGGATTTGGATTTTTCTGTTTGAATTGTTCTCTGGAGATTTTTTCTATTGAAATTGTTGGACACGGATTTTCTAATTTTTGCGCTATATTTTGTCTTGTTTTGCATTACAGGATCCGAGTAAAGAAAACTTAGAAAATTCATGCCCAAGTATTCTTACAGAACAAATTCCAAGGAAATATTCGTATAATAAAATCTAAATCTATTGAATTTTTCCGAGATGCGAGAGAGACATGACGAGACGAGACGAGAAGAGTCATTCGAGACAATGACAGAAACGACACGAGATGAGAGAAGCCGGTAGAGAACGAGAGGCGAGATGAGAGTCGAGAGAGCCTCCCCCTCTCTTCCCCTCCGTGTATTCTTTTACCGTGCAAATTGGATTATAGAGACGAGATAAGGTGAGACGAGACGAGAGAATCTCTCAATTCTTGACGAGACGAGAGAAGAAATTGTTCGCGTATTTCGATACGAGATAAGACGAGAGAATGGTTTTCTGATAACGAGACGAAACGAGAAGATGCAGTTTCTCGTCTCGCGTCATCACTGATTTTAACGAGAATTCCCTAGAATTTTAATAGAATTCCAATACAATTTCTAGAGAATTCCAACGAACTTTCTATAGTGAATTCGCTAAGTTTTTCTATTAAATTTTTCGTACGTGACGAACAAGCAGTCCGCACAGCTGAGAGGTGAGATGCTCAGTCAATTATTTCACATAATTTTAGATGTTTAAACCACATTATCTGAAGATTTTATAGGTATAGGAGACCCTCGCCAGTTGCTCATCGAAAGGGCTGTAGGGGTACTATTTCCAAGAAATGAGCAAATTCCCACCGACCCCCACTCCTCTACCAATGCCAACCCAAGTTCTCAGAAAAATGAGAGGGAATGAATTGTTTTATTTTCGAATAAAACTATCTGGATCACTGTGTTTACGTACGGAGGACAAAAGAAACCGATAAGGCGGCCGAGAGTGGGGGGCAGCGCTTGAGCATCCGAGAAGGGATTTAGGGGAAGACGAGCAACTAACGGGCATGCAACGTGCAACTAGCGAGAGTCTACTGTATTTCCAACGAAAAACGAGAAATTTCAAACAAAAAATTTAAGAATAAAACAGATATAGCTCACCCACTTGCTTCAATAGTGGAAATTGATGCCAGAAAAATTAAGGAAATTAAACGTAATTTCAAAATCTGAAATTGTCAAGCTTTCTTCTTAAATTTATCATTATTGACGAGAGGGGATGAAAACAGAATTTCATCCTACACATTTTCCAGAGCGGCAGGAAGGGAAACACAATTTCCCTCACAATTTGTTGCTTGATAAGACGAAATCGGTCGATTAGAACGCAAGTTATGTGGAAAAAACGGAAAATCACGATAACAATCATATCTTTCATACGGGCTGTGAAAAATTCTGAGAAAAAAAATCGAGAGATAGTTTTTCAAACGCTTCAACCCTGTAAAAATCCTCTTTCGCTTCGGAGAGAGTAAGGGTAAGGGTTTGACTGCTTTGACATGAAATACCTCATATATAAAATCATAAATCAAAGGGGAGGCGGTCTTCTATAGTTTTATTATTCCATGCTTCCCCCTAAATTGAATCCAAATTCAGTCTCTTGAAAATTCCTGCTCAATTGTCTATGAAATTTCAATTTGTTGCTAACAGTGTATCCAAATATTTCGATAACGGGATAGACGGAACTCAGACAAAAAAAACCCAACACTTCTTCATAAATTTGAACCTGGTCAGAGACATCGACCAGCCGGAAATCATCCGGTAAAATCGCTCAGCCGGTTCGGGATGCAATGGGAGCCGAGCGGGCCGTCAAATTAATTCACTGGAAGACCCGGGATCTGTACGCGTTCATCAGGAAACGGATTACATACATGGTATTTTTCATGGTCATTACCATATCAGTTCACATTTATCACGGCTCATCTCAATATGCTCGGTCATCACGGGCCTCATCATCTCATTCAATCACTGTTTTTTTATCATTAATCATCAGTTTTAATCATCATTTACTCGTAAAAAATCATCAGTGAACATTTTGACAACAATCAAATATCTTCAATTGGGGGACAATACAGAGTTTCGCCTTACGGCTCAATCCTCATATTTCATTTCACAAACGGCTCGATCATCCACCACTGCCCGATCAATCTATTCCCCGCATCCTCTCCATCGGGTCGCCAAGTTGACCCGCCTACTTCCGGCCGGCTCTTGCAATTAGAGCTTAAGGATTGACGTAAGCAATTTTGGCGGGAGTTTTTCACAAGAGTAAATTTTTCTATGGTCAAATGCCATGAAACTTTGGCAAAACATTATTTGAACCATTATACGATGATCGATCTATCGCTTGGCTCTTTGTCATATTGTCGATATCAACTAAAACAAAAAAAAACAAAGAAATCGATATTGACAATATGACGAAGAGCTCAGCGATAGATCGATCATTTTATAATAGTTCAAATAACGTTTTGCCAAAGTTCCATGGCATTTGACCATAAACAAATTTACTCTTGTAAAAAAGATGCTTATGTCAATCCTTAAATGGAGTCCGCTCACAATTGGAATGTTTTGTTGGCAAGCGTCGATAAATGATCACTCCCGTTAATTAATAATTAACAATACAAAGTTCACAAATTGTTGTACGCCTACAAGACAGTGGGGTAAAACGGGTTCAGTGTACACGTGATTAAAATGTTTAAGTTGGTCAAAGAATTATCGAGAGAGGACTGACTGTACTGCTCCCCCTCTAACCGTGATCTGCCTTCGTTTTGAGGCTGTAACTCATTGCTAACCCAAAAATGCAAATTAAGCATTCTCACGGTTTGTAGAAACTACACTGATAGACTGATTGATTTATCCCAAACGAGATCCGTTAGCTATTAACGAATGGTAAAGTTGAAAATGACCATATGAATATTCGTTAATAGTTAAAGAATGGTTCACTTGAAAAGTGAAAATCGAATCAAGCAAGGCCCCTCAAATGTGCATTTGTTAACTATTAACGAATGAACATTTGGTGAGACAAAATAGAGCTTCGTCTCCAACCAAATCCATTCGTTAACAATAATTAATCCTTTCTATCAGTATAAGACAGCCATACTCCAATGCAGTCAAACAGTTTCTGGACGGAAACTGGCCTCAAGTGTCACCGTGAGACGGCTTAGGTAAGGCAGTCCATGTTTACAGAAACTGAAATTCCTTCAGTTTCACGAACGGAAATAATATATGAAATCATTTCCGTTCGTTGAAAATTTTTTTTCATTTTCCTCCAAAAATGGATAAAATTCATTTTTTTCTTCAATAATAAATCGAGATTAAATTTTTATGATTCTCTATTTGTATATGAACTCATAGAAAGAAAATATTAAAAAATGCAAGGAGAAATCATTAAAAAGAAAAATTTTTTTTTTCGATTTCTAAAAAACTTTAAAAACAATTTTTTTTCAATAGCGAAAATATATCAGCATTTCCAATTTCTATGACCTAATTTCAATGGGAGGAAGTGAAAAAAAAGTAAAGAAACGTGATCTACAAGAGAACAAAATTTTCAATTTTTCGATGTCTCCGGAAAATTTTTAAATTGATATATTTTTTTTAATAATGGAAGAATATTCATGAATCCAGCTTCTATCCTCACATTTTGGTAGAATACATCAAAAAAATACCAAACAATAAAAATCGAAGAGGAAAAATTTTATCGGATTATTATTATGTAATATTATTTGCTTGAGAATAAAATAACCGACATATAGACTGGGTCCATACATCACAACAGCTGCAATAAATTCGTTAAACTACACTTTCACCCAAAGGAAAAACTGATTTGATCACTCTCATCTTTTTTTCATCCAAATTCTTTTTTTTTGTCAGCTCCGCCATCTTTATTTTCCGCTGAGTGGATAAAACGGGGAAATGAACACTCGGTAAGTGTTCCCGGAGATGGAAGATCCCCGCTCTGGACAGCTCGCCCCTCCACAACCCGTAACAGGAACACACAGGGAAATCGTATACGGTAGTCTCCCTGACGCCAGCGTTTATATGCAACCACGAAAGCTAAGCCCCATCGTTATTTATATTAATTGTTAATTGCAGCTGGATACCACAGAGGGATAAATCGATATTGCGCTTTGGGTCACCCTGAGGATCTCATACACCTCGTGCTTCGTGAATTCCCACACTGGTGAATTCCCACATTGGTTTTCAGTCGATTATAATGTTCTTCGACTGCACAATATTCTTTGAAAACAATTAGGAATTCAATGAAGCATTGAGCGATTATTATTAATGAGGGAGAATAATCACTTACAATACCACAAGAACTTCTAAATTATCGGGTATTTCTCAATAGGTTAGCATATTTGGACTCGGCCTCCAACAATTTTTAACGCATGCATGTCTTACACGATATTAATGCCACATATACTTTTATACACAAGAAAATAACATGGAAATGATCGGGAGAAATTAAGTTTGTTTATCCACAATTATTATTCCACATAGTTTTTCAACATAGATGCCAGGGTTAGGCAAGGAAAATACCACCGGTATTTTACCAAGTTTTCTACATATTGTGACGAGGGTCAGACCCAGGGTTGGGCATATCTCGCAGATGGAAGTTTATGATGTGACATTGCCAAATTCCGGTAATTTACCTCTGGGGCGTCAAAAATGTCAAAAAGTGTCAGAAAGCTCTTTACAAGGAAGCTAAGCTAAAAAGTCACAAGGGTCAAAAGTGAGAGGCACATCGGCCGAAAATCGTTAAGATCAAACGATCACGAGGGTTATCCTCGCGAAGGTTAAACATCGCAAGGGTTATGCTTTCTTAGGGTCAAACGTCGCAAGGGTCAAACAACGGAAGCAATCCTTCAATCTGGAGGGTGAAACTAATAAGAGGGTCAACGGGGGACGCCAGGCGGTTCAATTACAAGGTTCCAACGGTCATAAAGTTTAAACAAAAAAAGCAAGTAGGTTCACAAGGGTTAAACAGGTCACTAGGTCACCGCCTAGTTATCCTGATTGACCCTTATGATTTACCTACTTTGTGATTGTTTCTTGATCGTTTGTGATTTTCCAGCTTGCCTGCGTCTTAATTTTAACTCTTGTGATTTTTCAACTTACCTCTCCTGTAGGCAGAACAATGACAAGGGTGGAATGATCATGAAGTAAGAAAAAATAATTTGAAACTATTCCGTTTGGTCTTTGTTGTTGCTTATGATCATTTGATGCTCGCAAGTTATGATTGTGACGTTTGACCCTCGCAAGTTATGATTGTCACGTTTGACCCTTGCAAGGTATGACCTTTGCGACGATTGACCCTCGCGAGGCATAACCTCAGTGGGTATGATTTTTTCGAATTTTGACCCTTGTAACTCTGACAGGCGGTATTCTTGGTAAAAATCTCCCGGTTCTCCAAGGTGCTAATAGATGGCGCCACATAGGTTTTTGACAAATTAAACAGCCGACAACTCGCCCGGGTAATTTACCTACTTTATGACCGGTCAAAAACCATGTAATTTACCTAAGGTAATTTACTTGCCCAACCCTGCTTATGAATAATCCTAGAACACCGAATTACGTTAATATGATAAATGGGACCTCACCTTCCTTCCTCAATAGTAGTAAAAATAAAATCAAACACGCGAAACCCTACCTGGAACCTTGCGGAACCCGGATAAACCCTAGCAGACATCAGGAAGCACCCAGAATACACTCCAAGGACCTCAAAGGATCTCTCGCCAGTGGGGAATGACCTGGACTACTGGAGGGGCCATAGCAGGGAGTAAAAACATTGAGAACTGGCTAAAGACTGGAAGAATATAAAAAGTAATATCCCAGTATCGAGAAGAAGCAGAAAAAATTCATTAGGATCAATCGGGGAAAAACAGAGAAGGTGAAAAGAGAATGTCCAGAGAAACCAATAATGACGATAATATTACCCAGTGACAGTTGGAGGTTAGGAATGCCCGGATTCACCAAAACAACAGCCAGAATGGGATTCATCCAACGAAATAATCTCCCGGAGAACCTGGAACTACCGGAAAAGCAAAATAGGAGATTCCGGAATAGAACTCCACACCCTGGAGATGAATAATTGCCACTGAAGGGGAAACATAACAATTGCCTGATAACAGGAGAGGAGGTCGATAACTGAGACCCCTGACGAGTTGACCCAAGTCATCAAAGATTCTTGACCCTGACATTGACGGCGCTCGGGTCAATTACACGACCAATCCAGAACAAGGACGAGGATCTAGGGAAGAATTAATTATTCACCTTGACATTCGGCGACATAATAGTCGGATCGACTACACAATTAACAACATCGTCGGGAAGGTCAGTGATCTCTCTGATGCAAATTGAAGAAGGGTATTTTCCCATTGGCTGAGAGATTTGGAGAAATATTGGAAAGGAGAGATGATGACCTAGGACAACGAAGACCAGCCATCTTTGGAACACTTTGCACTGTACCGTCACCCCTATCACATCTGATAGTGGTGACACTATAAATCGATTAGTTGTAAGTAGTTAAGGGGGGGCGTTGGTGAGTTTTGAAAGTTTTCGGTAGAGCTAGGGACCCATTCAGCGACTTTTGATATATCATGGGATATGTTAAAAAGTGGAAAAAATCATCACCCCACCGATTTCGTCCTATACATCCCCGAAAAACGACGTTTTCCATGTTTTCAGCTACAAAAGTTTCCTCGTATCACAGTTTTCATCCGATTTACATTTTTTTTTTTTTTAATGTTCATAAGACTCCCAGGAACAAACGTAAGTATCCGTCTTACGATTCGTCAATTAAAGAATTGAAAAATCGAAAAAAATGGAAAAAAAATTCGAAAAAATTTTTTTTTGTTCATAGCATTTGTATTATGCCGCAAAAGTCTCTGTTTTGAGTAGTTGAAGATTATAGTATCAAATAATATAATATGTTCACGTATAGTATAATAATATAATATGTTCAAGTGAAAAAAAAATGAAGGGATGAAGAAAAAGTGAATTGCAAATGATCTCACTCTTGGTTTATTGATCTGATTTGGCTCAATTATCACAATAGAGGTTTTTTGTTTCTCAAACCTTCTTCTCATCAGCTGATAGACTGCTTTCTGTTCATATCATAATACGAATGCTATGAACAGAAAAAAAAAATTTTGAAAAATTTTTCCATTTTTTTCGATCTTTCAATTCACTCATTGACGGATCGTAAAACGGATACTTACGTTTGTTCCTGCGAGTCTTACGAACATTTAAAAAAAAAAGTAAATCGGATGAAAACTGTGGTACAAGGAAACTTTTGTAGCTGAAAACATAAAAAACGTCCTTTTTCGGGGACGTATGGGCAAGATCGATTGAGTTCATGATTTTTTCCACTTTTTAATATATCCCCTGATATATCAAAAATCACTCAATGGGTCCCTAGCTCTACCGAAAACTTTCAAAACTCACCGACATCCCCCCTTAATAATAATAATATTCACTATTGTTAGTGGTGAATTTCCCAGAGGGTCTTCCTGTGAAGCCTGACGTCCTCAGCGAAGGAAATATTAAATAGAGAGAGCGGAAAAAATTTAATCTTTAAAAAGGGCAGACGAAATTTCCGGTAATTAAACACGTGGTATTGTAAGTACAAATTGAATATTACGTGGCCACGGAATTGAGTGCTGGATATTTAATTACGAGTAAATATTATTGCGGAAATTATCAGGAAAATATAGCGAGTTGATTGTACCGAGAAAAGTCAGGATTATTTTGAGGATTGGGAGGATAATCGTGGTCTTGGTTCCAGGTGTGATTGGCTTCCCCAATCACACATATTCATAGAATCAAGCCACGTGTTTTATGGAGTCTCTTCTCGAATGAATGATTGAATCTCACAATTAACAATTGACACTCTCAAGTTATTGGAGTTATTTAAATTAAAATCCGGAAATATAACGAGCGCTTTCTGAAATAATTCAAATAAATTAGGGATTGTTCATGAAAGTTATAATTGTCACTTGCGTTGAATAAAGAGTGTGGAGTAGTAATATACCGGACGCAGTATATTGCCATTGAATCCTGTAATTAATTTCAAAGAGCAACGATTGACAAGAATGAATTCAATCTTTTACTTTTGAATTATATTATTTTCTCAATTCAATTGATTTCCCGGAATAAATTCAGTTAATTATCATATATGATTCTGAAGTCTGAATTACTTAAATTTAGATATTAACAAGAATAAAGCTAACTAAACAGAATAGTAGCCCGAACAGAACAAGTTACAGCGAAATAATATTAGAATTACTCACTACGGAGACAGCCAAGGTAATTATCACTATTATTTTCGAACAGCTAACGTGAGATGAAATCACATGGCGCTCAAGAACTCATTTAGATTAAAATAAATAAAAATTGCACGGATATTCAAAAAAAAGAATTTAGAAGAAGATCGATTATTAAAGCCCGAATATAATAGAAATATTGCAATTTAAATTGTGATTTCATTTCAACGTTACAATGTAAAAAAAGAAGTAATTTATAAAATTACTTCTTTTATGTATACCAAGGAGGTTTTAGACCTTTTTGACCGCGGGTGTGCGTGATTGACAACAACACAGTTATTCTGGCGCGAGAGCAACCCCGTTGACAGGGTTGCAAGGGTCATGCCTCACAAGGGTCAGACATCGCAAAGGTCATACCTCGCGAGGATCAAACATAGCAAGGGTTATAACTCGCAAGGGTCAACCATTGTAACGGTTAAACAATAGAGGTAGGCAGACGACAATCTGGAAGGTCAAACGACAACAAGCAACAACCGAAGAAGCAGGAAAGACAATCATAACGGTCCAACTATTATGAGGGTCAAACAAAAGGAACAGGGAGGAAATTCGTCAAGGGTCTAATAGGAGACATGATCCTCGTGGTGTATAACCCTTACGACCTCTGAACCTTGTAACGTTGGCCCCTTGTGGGGTATAACTGTTGCGACGTTTGACCGTCACGTGGCAGGATCCTTGCGAGATATGACCTGTACCAGATTTGACCCTCGCAAGGCATGATCTTTGCGAGATATGACCCTCATGACGTTTGACGCTTGTTAGGTATGACCCTCGCAAGGTACAATCCTCGTGAAATCCAGTCACGAAGGTTTCTGCACTGATAGTCGGGTTAAGGGGTTTTCAACCAGTTATTTATCTTTTTTACCATTTAGAGATGAATTACCAGTATTCTACGTGCTATGTACCGTAGAAATTTTCGATTTTCAGTGAGCGATCCGGCCCTGATAGATGCCTTCTGCACATCTATATGTTCTGTTTTGTTTTTGAGGCCGTCCAACTTCCAGGTTTTACGGACCGTTATCCCTTTTAATCGAGACGTTTCGTTTATTAGCAGTTAGATAATGTAGAAAAAAACTGGCCGTTATCCCTCTTAATTAGGATTTTTTCATTAATAGTGGGAGTCGAATGTTGACACTCTTGCCTTCGGCTCAGACGCCAACTCCACGCGAGTAAAAAACGCCATGGCACTCGCCCTGAAATATACTATTTCCACTGTTTCTTACAAATAGGAAACCAAAGAGGAATCCTCTTTGTAAGAAACAACGCAGTAATCGATGATTTTGGGAATTCCCAGGCATTATTTGGAGATAATTCACTAGTTAGTATTCACATAAATTATTCAGGGAATCGGGTGTGATTAGACGACGTTTTATCCCGAATGCTCAAATGATTTTC
Source organism: Diachasma alloeum (assembly GCF_001412515.2). NCBI lineage: Eukaryota > Metazoa > Arthropoda > Insecta > Hymenoptera > Braconidae > Diachasma > Diachasma alloeum. Next base: position 85,341 of record NW_021680507.1, read on the forward strand.
CGTCTATGCGAAATTGTTAAAGGATATTTTTTTTCCTCTGAATTATTATTTCCTTGTCCAAACATCTGGACATGAGATTATCCTCGTTCAAGTGCTATATAAGGAATTAAGATCGATTGAATCAATACCAGTCGGCTGATTTAATTCAGCTATTTGTTACGGAGTTTCTTTAGTAGAGACCAAGGGTGGACGTTATTTTGTCAATATCATGAAGAGTTTCATTGTATTTTTGGTGGTTGCTTCAGTGATTGCTTGTGGTTATGCTACTGCTGTCGGTGAAAATGTTCAACAGACAACCGGTAAGGCTCAAGAAAAGATACTACCGAAAGCGTATTTCGTTAATAGATTGCAATAATCGGAGGATGAGTTAAGAAACTCCATGAAAATTATTTTGTAAATATCTGCAAAACTAAGTTGAGAGAAAAATGTTGATTCTTCTACTTCTCTAACTCGTAAAATTCATTACGAAAATGTTCTCAAACATTCTATTAAAAACTCAATGGTTTTGGAGAGATCTACAAAATGAGATTCATAACTGTTTCATTTCAGCTCTATTGATGATTTCACTACTTTTTTTCTTAAGTGTGCCAAGTGAATTTGGCGATGACCTTCAAAATTGACATTCACCAACAAAGTTATAATATTTTTAATTAATAGTATTAGACAGATGGTGAACATCGGTGACAATTTTAAAATTTTAGAACTTATGGATATCGAGAAATTAAATAAACAAAATCAGTCTTATACACGACCTCTTATGGAGTTTTGATTAAATTGAACATTTCAACCCCCTAGGAACTCAAGAAAAATTTGAAAAAATTTGAAGATATGGGGAATGATGTGTTCAATATGATGGCGACAAAAAACAATGGGGTACCGGGGTGAATAAGAGAGATATTTCAACCCGCCGTACCCATTTGATCCCATGCTTTCTCGAGGTTCGTCACGCGAAATAGAGGATTTTCCGCATTTATTTTCTCGATGTCTAGTTCCAGTTGCAGATTTGAAATTTCGTCGGATGGATGAATACATATTTCTCCAGTGATAGAGGGAAAGAAAAAATTTTTTTTGAATCTTTTTTCAAATTCACTTGGCACCCTTAATGATAAATTTATGGATAATTCAATGAAAAAATAAACCCTGATGTCTTACAGTGGCAGCTAAAGAAGAGGCAACCGATTCAACTAAATTTGGTGAGTATAACCAATGACCTATTATTTTTGCGTCTGCATGAAAGCTTTGTAATCGTTCATGTTGAAGTTTCTAGTTTTTTCTGTCAAGGTAACCAAATATGGTCCACAAAGTCCAAACATACATGCGATTTTTAGATTGTATTGGTAGGTATACAATATGAGCAGATCCACACCAAATCAGCAGGACTGAAAAATTCGATGCTGGGGATTTTCCTCTCAATTTTTTCCGGAAACATGGCGATTAGACAACAATTTTGAAAAAAAAACAATTGAAAAATATGGATAATTGAGGGAGTATGATCTTTTGAAAATTGCTATTTTTTGGGCAAAAAAATTTGCTTTCCAAATTAACTCCAATATTTCTGCGGGCTTTCAAGTTATCAAATCGTCCTTTAGCACACTCTAAGAACATGAAAAACCTTCCAAAATCAGATGTCATACATGACATTATCTTCAGTTTGACAGGGTTTACACGAGAAACCTTTTTTTTTCAATCGTCAATCACTCAAAAAGCTAATTTTTTTTTAATTTGAATTTTTTTTTTGGCCTGTTGATTTGGCGTGGATATATATATATATATATATATATATATATATATATATATATATATATGATCTTTCAAATTTTGATATATTTTGTAGAGGCTTTACCAAATGTTATGATTTTTTCCGGAATATCGACTCCAATAAAATCCATCCGTTACCACCAATTATAATTCAATTTGTCATAAAGTTTCGGAAATTGATACATTTTTTAAACAATCGACTCTTTAACGATCATTTGTAAAATTATCATTGAAACAGATTCTTTCATGGCAGATTCTTTCAAAAATTGATGTTGATAACCTCTTGATTCCACCAAAATATGATGGGGAATCATTCCACTGGCAGTTACAGCATATTGTTAATGCAATTTTTTCCTCCACAAATATACTTTCTCATAGTTACTGAAAAAATCATTAGCAATATCAATTAAATTATGACTTGCGAAATTCGTCTTGAACCGAACCCTGATGAATCAAACCCAGTTAATTCTGGCTTCATGGAAATTTCCCAGAGTTTCTCTCTTTCTTCGCTGGGTTTTTTCCATAAACCCAGTGTTCACCCAGAGTTAACTCTGGGCTTGATCTATCAAGGAAGTTTTAAATCGTGAAAAAAAATTACAGTAACATATTAAAAATTCATACGATTTTAGTAATTTCTTGTCGTTTGATAGTAAAAATTTATAAACAAAAAATGGAGCGTTTTTAATATTTCTGAAAATTACTTATTCGTCCATGCATGTTATACTGTTTTGTGTGTTAACAATTATTATCTTTAATCGTCAGAAAATAATTTCATATCGCACAGATTTGGTTAAAATAAATAAAATTTAAAAATTCATCCGGTATGGTTTCAAGTCATAATTCAAAATTATCATTGAATATAATTATGATTTAGTTGGCATTATTCCTTGCAGATTTTGAAACAGAAATAAGAGGGACTATAGACACCTCATTTGTCACAGATGAACCTGGTAAGTATTCCTAATATTTCATTAAAAAAATATGAATGTGACTGCAAATAACTATTCGTACTATACTAAACGTAGTGAGATAAGACGAAAAGGTGTGACTTTCGCCTTGTCTCCTCTCGCGGCATCTCTAAATGCATTATTATGAATGTAAGAAGATTGAATTCCCTGCGTTGGTCACGCTAAATACAGTAGAGGCTTCGTATAAGATACCTCTCTATAAGATACTTCGCGCTCCGAGAGCTCGAGGCCTACCCCCACTCTCGGCATTTTTATCGCGTCCCGAATGTTTATGTTTCGTGGGCTTCTTATAAGATACCTATGGCCCCGGTCATTTTTCAACGGGAAGAGACTAGTTATAAGGATCAAACGGTGTTAAGGGTTAGACGGGAGAGACGAATAAAGGAATCATGAGGGTCTAATAACCTTAAGGGGGGGGAGGTCACAACTTTTTTCAAGTAATGGAAATATATATCGATTTTTTTCCTCTTTTCCCATCGAAAAATCGTAATTTTTCGCCTGTGATTATTCGCCAGTCCACCAACAATCCCCCAATATCAGCTGTCATTCTATCACGAGGGGTTATGTTTAGAGAGAAAAGGGAACGCGGGCGCTACAAATTCAAAACATTAAACACATATAAATTGATTAGTTATCGATACTCATTCAGTAAAAATGAAAATTTCATCGAATTCGGTGACGAGCGAGGTATCTTATTTGACACCCGCTGATCCCTATTTTTCACCTGTCTACGGACGCGCGTACAGTAGGCCGCCTCCCGGGGTTTGGGTTCTCGGAATTTACACTTATGAAACGACCCTTCTTCGCCAGCGAAAGAGCGAGAGCACTGAGTTAGAAAGAGATACGTGTAGAGGCAATGGTTTAAAAAAAAAATTCAAATAGAATTTAGAATAGAATTTAGAGAGAAAAAATTCCGATTCGCCCACCCGGGATTCGAACCCGGGTCTCCCAGTTACGCGCCGGGCACTCTTACCGTAGGGGAAAGTGTCACTAGGCCGATTGCGCGCGCTTATTATAGTCCATACGCTGTGTGGGTTGAGTATACATTTGACGGTCAAGTCTTGAAAAAATCATTTTCTATAGATTTTGCGTAGGCGTAGAATCCGAATCTTTTGGTATTCCGACTGTATTTTACCGCAAAATGAAAGTTATTGACATTTCAATTGTGGAATACTTTTAATTTAAATTATTTCAAATGCGACCATTTTCTCCATGGTATTATCAGCCAAACTTATAGGGCCGATATCGTTGGCATTCGCGTTTGACGGGGCGTTCCCTCGTCATAGTGAAATATTTATCTCGTCAATAAATAACAACATCGCCGAAAAACAAACGCCGATCGATTCATCATGCATTTTATCACTTTTTTCGGTGGAAACATTTTCTAATACGACTACCTTTTATCATGTTAATAGTGCTTCAATGTCCAGAGGTAGCCCTAGCCCCACCGGTGAACGGTTTCAATGGAAGCGCGGTATGTTGTATAAAAAATTACATAACTCGAAAACTACGCGGAATATCAAGAAAAATAAAAAACCGCTGTATTTGTTATGAAGTCTCGCATATTTATTCATTGAACTTTTTTGGAGTACAACCAAAAATGACTGCACCAGACACATTTTAACATTTAATTTGTTAATAACTTTCATTTTGCGGTAAAATACAGCCGGAATACCGAAAGATTCGGATTCTACGCCTCAAAATCTATAGAAAATGATTTTTTGCAAGACTTGACCGTCAAATGTATACTCAACCCGCACAGCGTATCGACTATCACGGATAACTACGCACGGTGAAGTACCGGGTAAATAGAATACTATTGCGCACAGTAGATAGAGAGCGGAAGATACAGAGACAGAACGGGCGTAAAGGGGAATTGTAATGGTGGGGGAACACTTCGCCTCGATTCCGGGAACCCCTATGTCCCACTGCATTGGGGGCATAGGGATTCCCGAAATTCCACTCTCCTACTGTCCCTAAGGTATCTTATACGAAGCCTCTACTGTAACTCGAATACTTCTCAATCCCACAAATGATTCGATCTCATATTGGATTCAATGTCACAACATTGGAAATGTCTCAATTACTTTTTATCGAAAGATTGGATTCTTTGCAGTGAAACTGGAAGATGTGGACAGCGGTGTGGAAAAAAATCCAACAGTTGCACTAATCAGGAATCGTCGTCTCACCTGTGACTTCTTCTCCTTCAGTTCATCACATGTGACGCCCAATCACGCGGCGTGCGCAACAAAATGCATGGGAATGGGACGCAAAGGTGGCAGCTGTCATGGTACCAACTGTGTCTGCCGGAATGACAAGTGGGTTGGATAATCCAAGATGGATAACCCACTGCATATGCTTAAATGACTCCAGTATTCCTTGTTCTATGACTCATTGTATTCCAGTATTAAAATGATTGAGATTAATTAATTGGATAAGCGAACGCTCATCTACTCGGGACGAATATGTAGTGACAAAGCAAACGAAACAATAAACGTTAATTAATTGAGGAAAGTTTTTTTGTTAGTTTTATTCATAAAAATCGAAAAGAAAACAAAATTTTTCAGCTATACCATCAATTTTGTAATGCCGCAGTAATCGATGGCTACCGGAGATTGTATTACTAGACAATTTTTATAGATTACTATAATTCCCTACAAACCAAGTTTTCAGAATTTTTTTTTGACTATTCGCAAGTGAAAGAAATTTTCAACAGAGAATCGGTTTACTTTCATACTCCAATTTGTGAATTCAATAATGTTGCATCGTATATAGGAGATATTTACATACAGGGTATTCCAGAAAGGGAGGTACTCCCTGACATGGGAGATAGGGGATTGAATTCTGAATCGGAAAGTCCAATGAAGTTTTTCGATCCGAAGCTTTATTGAAAAGTTATTGCAGAATGAAGCTCCGCCAATGAGGGGGCAGGATTAGAAAAGCGCGTATCAGTGTCCCAGCCGTGCATATGCAGTGGAGATATTAAGAAACTTCCCTAGTAAATTTTGGGGCTATGGAGTGGGGGAAAATATCACAGGTGCCGACACTACGCTGCATCCTTTGAAAAAACAAGCAGGGTTGTAAGCCTTTTTGGCAGAAGCCATGTGACATTTACTTTTTTTTCTGCCAATTCCATTGGTAATGACCTTCCGAATGGATCCGTCCAATTTCGCAGATGATAACTACTCCAAAAACTATTCATATTGGTAAGGGGAATAAACAACACCGACCTCTGATTCTGTCAGAGCTATACAATTTCATCCGGTAATGTCATAAGATCTACAATTTCATCCAATTTTAACTTCTACCTCTGTCATAGCTATGACATTTCATTAAATACAAAATACCATAAATTGTTGTTATGCCTTTTTAAGTCATATAGAGACGAAAATCATTGATAAAATGACGATGTGTAATTTTTTAGAAAAAAAGATTTTTGGATAAATTGCTCTATGCCTGGATGTACTGAATCGATTGACACAAAATTTTATACATAACTGTGGACTCATAATACAAATTAGTACACAAAATCTCAGATATCTAGTCCAAGTTTTACGCATATTATGGAGACCACATTAACTTTAAAGTGAAAAATTAGAAAAACGCTGATATCTTGAAAACTTTGTATGGGAGGGTATGCATATTTTGATTGGACTTGATAAAAGATACCATGACAAATATTTTGAAAAAAAAAAGTGAATCGGCCCAGTAGTTCAGGAGATATTGAGCATAATAGTTTTTTACAAAAAGGTGAACGTCTTCGAAACTACTCATCCGATTCAACTCGTGAACAATACACTTCTGTAGTATCATACAACCTACAATCATACCTGAGAAATTGCTATATCTCGGAAACTACTGGGCTGATTGAGCTGAACTTGTGCCCACAAATGCTCCAAAGTAATACCAATTATACGACAAAATTTCAGATTTTTCCCAAAGAATTTTGTGCGGGAACCGATTTCTTCCTTGATTTCCAGTCGAATGGTCCAGTGATTTCCTAACTAACTACCGCCTCAGTTTTACTCGTTCCACGTGTTAATAATCTTTTGGGGAAACTTAGCTGCAGGTAAGAGTCGACTCCTGTCAGGACCTGGGAGCTCAGCTGCGATTTTGCGGAATGTACAATAAAATGCATTCAGCAGGGATATATCGTAGGCCATTGTGAAGCTGACGAGTGCGTCTGCTCTCAAATCCCATGAGGTTATTCCGGGAAAAGGAATGATTGATTGCTTTCCTTTGGCCTTTGATCCGCTTCAGTATTCATCTTCTGTGAATGATTAATCATTTCACAGATAATTGAATACCAAAGTTGATGAATTGATAGAATGGTGCGTCGGAAAAACTATCGAGAGTTAATTATCTTTAATTTAGTTGTCATCATGATATTGAAATAAAAAATATGTTGATAAACCAAAATTAATTAATTATCCTCTACCAATTTCCCTCACCCATTTCAATTGACAAAATACATAATCAATACCACGGAAATACCTTACGCTAAACTGAATGTGTGGGAGTTTGGAACCATCCAGTTAATATGCAATTATCGGATAATTAATTGACAAAGCGAATGCCATCAATTAATTCGATTTAACGCTGATATTTTAATCATTTCCATTTTCTCCAATCAGATAAAATGAAAATTCTATGGTAGCGTGAAACATAATCACATTTATAAATTTGCGTGAAACAAAAACATTTATAAATTTGAGAACACATTTAGGGAACAGAAAACGGAAGAGCAGAGTGCGATATATGAGTCAGTTGATATGTAAAATGAAAACGGAGATTAGGGTAAACTGCCCAGTAGATGGACGTTTGTTTTTTTTTGGTAATTGAAAAAAAAATTGATCAAAAAAAAATCGCCATTCAGGGAATAAGAATCACAACAGTTAATGAAAATTCAAAGCAACAATTCGCATTTCAACATTTTTTTGCGTAATTTCCTATCCAAAAGTAGCTCGTCCATCTATAGGGCAGTGTCCATCTACTGGGTGGCTTACCCTACACACATGACACAGATTAACACTAGACTGGTCACACTGAGTGAAACTCCGTGGCGCGTCGTTTTTCTCTAATTACAATTGTCTGGCTAACCGGAAAAAATGAAAAAAAATTGACCCTGTCAATTGAAGTGTCTAAAAAATTATGGTAATTTTTAAATCAACATATTTTCAAAAATTCGTAAAGAAAACAAATTATTTCGGACAGATGAATTATTTTTCCCATGTTAAATGAAATTGCCCATGATGCAGTGTTGCCGGAAACTCGCTAAACGCGCCCAGGCAGTGTAGAGTGAATTCGGCAACGCTAAAGCCTAAATAACACCGCGGGGAATCCCCACGGAGGTGGCCAAAGTCGCAGGGACGCGTTTGGTGACCAGACTCGGGTCAAATTCCCAAAATTCAATGTAAATGCAAGGAAAAATCTGAAAAAATGTGGGGCTGACATGATTCTCGTCAAAACTGAAATTTTCGTTGTATAAAAAGTTGTCAATTTGAACAAAGCATTATAATGACCTTCCCGACCCGAAGGGAGGAAGTTATTGTAATGACCCCGAAAAACGAATCTAGAAATTTCATGATTTCTCCACGTTTCATGACCCCTATAAACTCTCCCGACCCTTTCCGGAGCCCGGTCTGTATGTGCGGATGTGTGTTTGTGTGTGTATGTATATATGTAAACAAAATTTTGCCCAACGATCTCTCTCGAACAAACGATGCGATTCAATTTTTTCTTTTGTAATCAATGCATGTTCATGGAACTTAGAACTGATTCGATTCTGAAGAACATCGCCTCAGCGGTTCTTTAGATATTGCAGTAAAACTAGTAAATCAACGTCGAAAAATGACATTTTTTTACAAATTTGCCGATTTCACTCAAAGTAACGATGGGATCGATTTCTCTCCATCATAATCGATGGAGCTTTGTGTACCTAAGACTGATTCAATTTACTAATTTCACGCGGTTCTGCATGACGTCTAACAAATTGCGTAAATTTTTTTATTGAACAAACGTTCATTGCGTTTTTTTATGTACCATTATAATCTCCAACAATTTCCAAAAACAATTTTTTAGACGTTATGCAGAGATGAGTGAAAATAGTAAATGGAAAAAACCCAATGGATGGGATTTGAATTAATTTTGTGTAATCGAAGTGTCTCCACATAACTTGAATCTCATTGGATTTTGAGCGAAATCGCCTCAGTGGTTGTTGAGTTTTTTGAATAAACCTTTCCAATTTTGCAATAAAAAAGAAGGGAAAGTTGGAAAATTTTAGAGTGGGTTAACTTTGAAGTTGGAAAATTTTGAAGTGGGTCAACTTTGAAGTTGCAAATTTTCAAGTGGATCAGCTTCAGAGTTGAGAGAATTTTGAAGTGGATCAAGTAAAGTGGGTTTAACTCAAACTTGATTGAAGTTTGAGTTAACTCAAATTGCAAATGCGTTCTTTGCGAAATCACCCTAAGGGTAATGCCACAATGGATGCAATGCTAAACGCATGCAACGCATGAAATAATTATCCAACTGTTTTCCGAATATTTCTGACAATAACTAGCGTTGCGTATACGCTAGCTATAGCGTGCGCTGCATTCACTGTAGCATGACCCCAGCGTTTATTACATCTACGAAGAAACTTTCCTTCTACGGATATTTCCCCGGAGAAATGTGAGAAAAAGATTGAATAAATACATAATAAAAAAAAGTAATGAAAGAAGAAACAAATGTCGGGAAGTTCGACCGTAATGGGGCACACCCAATTCCACCAACCCCTACCGGTCATACCCCAAAGAGGGAGTGCGCAACCGAGCCTGATTTTTAAAAAATAATTTTATAATTTTTTAAAAATTTTGGCAAAAATCGTTTCGGTACCATAATTTCTTCATCCTATAAAATCTCTAAATAGATCCTAACAACTTCCAAAATTAATTCATTTTCAAAATTCGAGCAAAAGAGTCAAATTTAACCTCGTCTTTAAATAAATATAAAACTGAAAGCGAATGCGTGTCTAGTACTCTTCGCTTTGTTAGAATTCAATTAGTTAGTCCGGAATTAATATTTACAAAAATTGCAATGTTGCACTTTGACGTTTAGCAACTTCTACGGACCTAACAATCAACAATATTTACCATCAATGACTCGTTACAATGATCGTTGCAAATGAATTATTGACTGATTGAGGTTTTTACTGCGACGCTGAATCCAAGAGCTAATTATTACCAATTAGGAATCCATAACGGTTATTGCCAGTGTTTCTCATTTGAGTTTCAGGACATGAGCGGGTACTAGAGTTTGTAGAGGCTCCAAAGTCCTCACCGCAAGGGCTTAGAATGCCGGATTTCACTGGTGACTTATTATCGATTCATGTTAAGAGCATTACTGTCGGCGATATTGCTTGCTCAGTTAAATGCCTTGGTCAGCGGCATTTGGGAAGCCACTGCATTAATGACGTGTGTGTCTGCTTCAGCAGACAGCTACGAGCCCCTCAATTAAACTTCATCAAACTATTTTTAAGCCCCTCCCGTCAGAGTCCACTGAAAAAATCTAGAATATTCTGCATCCCGATAATCCAATATTATTCCCTATCATAACTCCCTAAACAACAATAACAAATATTTTAATTTAAAAAAACTGCAAATGTTTGATTGTTTTTTGAAAAGTGAGAGCGCTAGTTTTTTAAAAAATGCGATTCCCAACGAAAATTTCAAAAAATAATGAAACGAATGACTAAAAAGCCTAATCTGAAAAAGTTGAATGGATGAGTCTACTACTCAGATTGGTATGAAGGAAACATCTTGGAGAATTGGGAAAGATAATTGTTAAAATAAAAAATGAATATACAGGGTGTCCCATCTGAAAAGATGCGGCTAAATATCTCTCAAGGGGGGCGGGTAACAAAAAAATGTTTGATACAAAAATTGTAGGGTTTCGAAGGGGACATCCGATGTTGTTATGATTTTGAGCTTTCAAGCTCATGCTTGCAAGCTGCAAGCACAAAGTGCTGTTTTTAAAATGGCAACCGCTTTTTCTTACGTCAATGAAACTTATTCATCTTGATGAGTTGTTTTTAGAAACCTCGTCATTCATTTAATTTCATCTCATTTTAGTCGAAAAATGCCACAAAAACGAGTTCTGTGGTCGAATCCAAGATTCAAACATCCTTGGCGCATCTTGGTGTAACCAGGTAAGAATTGACGATAGAAACAGGGCTCATGAAGCCCTGGATCAAGGTTCGGAAATGCTCAATCAGGGCTGGGGCTCAGCCTTGGATCAATCCTCCTTCAGCCCTAAAATGATAACCTCGTTTCAGGCTTAGTCCGCAAGGCTTGAACGAGGCTCGGTGTCAACGCTTGATTCAAGCCTTGAATTACCAGATTTTAAAGGCTCAGTCGAGCTTCGGCTAAATAAACTGGAGTATTGTTTACAGATATTTCTATAAACAATTTCTTATTGCTTCATAACCCTTTTTATGAATTTAGAGTAACCTATGAAAGAGAGTGCGGTCGGACCGTACATCACTGTTGCTAAGCGTTATTGGTGATTGTGATTGTCGGTTAATTAACAATGGATGGGAAAAAAATTATTATCATCATTAGTTTCTATTAATTATTCGTCCTGGATTATTACCGCGCAACTGGAAATTGAAATACAATGAAATCAAACATTTAAAAATTTGCTCCTCTGCTGGGGTTCGATACGGGGTCCTTCTGATCCGTAGACAAGCGCGCTATCTACTGGGCTACCTGCGACTTCTTAGGATGATACATTTTTTTCGGGTATAAAAATTCAACTTGTGTTAGTGTTATTTTGTTATTTTGTTGATATCCTAATTAAACTTCCTGAACTTGAATAAATGATAGGTCCGATGGATTTATGAGTTCAGAATCGATTGATTAATTAATTATAGATAAGGATAATAATAATTATGTAGCCTCGTGCACAAAGGGCTGCTCTAGGCCTGGTCTGGGGGTAGCTTAGATAACTTGGCGGAAAATTATAGCTATGTTTGCAGATGATGATAATGTTTTCACCACCATTAGCTAATGAGTATTGATATAAAAATTGAGGAAATTAATCGAAAGTAACTTTAATTTTCGAGGCCTTGCTGAGCCCTGAATAAGCCTTGACGTACTGAGCCTGAATACTGAAAGCCTGGACTAGGCCTGGATTGAGCCTCGCCAATGGCCCCTTTAATCATCCTCATTTGAAGCTCAAGTGAACGATGAAACTAAGCCTATCCCAGGCCTGAATAACTGAGCCTCGCCAACCCTGGGCTCATACAGGCTTGTTCTCATCGTCAGCCTATGTAATTCTTACCTGAGAATTGTTCCATTGATCTGTTTACACACCGGAATTATCAAATGTAAACAATAAACAAATCATTTCCCTACTCCTTCGAGGATTCTTTTATTCTAATCGATGCAAATTCAACCCGAATTAAGTTAGTATCACTTATTATTTCATTGAACACATCACGATGTATTCAGCCAGTGAAATTTCAAGCGTGAGCTTGAAAGCGCAAAATAATAACTACATCGGATGTCCTCCTCGAAACCCTACAATTTTTATATCAAACATTTTTTTGTTACCCGCCCCCCTTGAGAGATATTTAGCCGCATCTTTTCAGATGGGGCACCCTGTATAATCCTCGGCGCTAAATTGTTTTACTCACTGTCTAAGATCCGTCTAATATTCATAACCCTGTCCGATCCGCACCAAGGATGAGACACCAAGGATGAAGGATGAGATTTTGCTGCTAAAAGCAAATCAGCTAATTTCGTATTTTTCAATAAAAAATTGCACTATTCATGGAAAATAGCCCAAAAAATGTATCTGAAAGAATCGAGAATATTTCCTATTCTAAAAAGAACATACCCTTAAAGTCGATAACTATCGATATCTCGCAAGTCTGTCACGCTTATTCCTCATTGGTTCCAGTCGTCAGAGGCGGCAAATTTAATTCATGATCAATTTAATTTTGAGATTTTCAATTATGATTGTTACAATTACAGTGCGCTGTAGCGTGCGTTCGGTCTCGTCTTATATAAAAAGGAGATGTCACACTTTTATTCCCGAAGGTTCTGAAAGAGAAATCGCCGTCATGATGGTATTGATTTTGTTGATGTTACTGAAGATGCTGATCATGTGGGTGATGTTGATGATGTTGATAGTGGTAATGACATTGGTGATGTTGGTAATGTTGATGATATAGAATCTATAGGAGTGCGACTGCGGTACAGCCTAGAATCTACAGCCGCATGTATACGCTGACAAAAAAAATTTCTAATATCTAAAACATATTTTCTTGAGACAAGTAATTTTTCTTCAATTGCTCAGTTCTACCAGACATCTCAACTCGTGTGGTCCGAGAAAGCTCTCATGCTTTAAAATATTCTTGTACTCAAGTATGGTTTTGTCGCAAATGAACTCAGTCAAATCGCGTAGAAGAATCGCCAATCATCAAGTATTTATTGTTTTCATAATTTTTTTGTTATGCAATTTCACTATTTCGATATGTAATATATTCATGATATAATGCGCACCGATAGTGATAAATGAGAATTCATTTGAGTTCCGTGAACCACAAACATTCTGAGATTTAAACCCTTGAAAATAATTTAATTCTTTCAAGTAAATATGGTCTACGTATTAGGAAATTTTTCGCTCAGTGAAGGGTTGAATAGAGTGCCGAAATGAGACGCGAAAAGAGGACTCAAAAGGCCATTAAAAAAACAAATCTTCCTTGGAAAGAAAATAGCTAAAAACTTGAAAAACGTGCTTGAATATGTTTGACCTTGAATATGATTCACTTGAAGCTAAAGTTCTGATAGGAATAGAGGTATCTGTCTTCGATGATGTAATATGTTGTTCGCAAGGAACACCATTAAATTGATGAATAATTCTGGACACCACCACTGGTATCATCACTCTCCCCGGTCCCTAATGGGTCTGGTAGTTTCATCGAGAAGGGACACGTGTGATACCCCTTATGATTAATTCCGCACCGTCCTTCATCAACGACGCTCATAACATACCTTACTGAACATCGACGCTGAGAATTTCGCTGCCCCGATGAGTACCGCAATATTGCATGTAATTTTGTTAGGGTATCACCTATCAGATAACTTGAGAACTTCTCCTGTATTATTCAAAGTTGATGGGTCATACCAACTTGGCCATTTCCCCGGGCAGTTGAGAATTAGGTCATCAAACGCTAATTTTTATCGGAATAAAAACTAAACAAATTCTGGTTGAAGTTGTTAATTATTTCTGTAGCGAAGTGATAAAACGGTTTAAGTCGACTTATCTCACAGTTGAGTTTTTGAGGAATATTTCCGAATCTATAGCAGATAGCGAAATTTTCGTAATTACATTTGTTGTAGCTCTCAATCGAGTCTACAAAAAAGGTTCTTGGAAATGGGGTATTTGAATAATTAAATTTGGCAAATAAGTCAAAAACTTCCTTTGATTTTATACGCTCGTAAGACACATCCGCTCTGTACCAATTCCTTAGAGAAACTAACCAAATGACAAAGGGATACAACACCCTCGACCCCTGGTGACTCACACTCGATAGGTCCCACTCATCCAACTTTGTTTAGACTAAGAAAAAGAGCATAAACATCATGCCTCAAATTTCTCAGAATTTTCATCCATAAAAATGTTCTTCATATCGAAAGTGAAAACACAGAAAGAGACGTACATATAAGATTAATTTTTGCTACGTATTATTTTCACTCAAAAAATCCAACAAAGGTTGTTTGAAAAGTAGAAAATAAGTCATTATTTAAAGTTAACGGGCTCAACGGAAAATCTCGACCGACTTGGGGACCCTTCGGATTCACCGGCAAATCACATAGCAAATCGCCAAATATGAAATTTCAGTAGTATCAATCTACTCCGCAAATCAAATAATATACAGTATCAAAGTAACCGAGTATCGAGTACATCACCGAGTATTATATTGAGTCTAACGCTCTGTGTAGCGTCTCTATTTCGTTCAACTATCAATTAATTCCGAGTCAACTATCAATTATTTTGAGTCAATCATCCAGTTTAATATCGAGAGAATCTCTAGAGCAATATAAAGACTATTATCAAATTGACATTGAGACATTCACCAATTCGTGTATCCCTAAAATCAAGACGCGTGGCTTGCGTCACAAATAAAGTACATCACCAGTGTTTTTGTAATCCGCGTGCCTTTAATTTCACCCTTTCCATATCACGTGCCCCCAATCCGCCCTAATGTTAGCCTTAATCTGTAACAGATAATATTAAAAATTTTGCTATCTCTCTTAGATTCCGAGATATTTATTGAAAACTGGTCAATAGTCAAAATTGACTTATACCGTTTTATCACTTCGTTAGTGATTTATGTTTATCAGAAGATCAATCACTCCTGCCCCAGTACGTCGCTATCAAGCTGTTCATACTGACATTGGCACAATACTTATCCATTTAATTGATTTTTAGTTTAAGGAATTTCCGCAGTAAGTATATGGGAGTAGAAGGAAATGGACTGAAGGAAGGTATACTTGTGAACCACGTAGATTGTTGAGGAGAAAATATGAAAAATGTTTCATTAACACAGTCTTATGGCACCACTTTTTCAAAAATCACAAAAAAATAATCGACAATGGACTAAAAATCCAACCGCTTCACGAATAAAACCGTATATATTTCAGGAACATATCCCGATAATTTCATTAGCCGTCACCACAGGGATTATTTGTAATTATTGAAAATGTGTGGCATAGTTTGAGAGTTTAGTAATGTTAGAGTAAACTGATGGCTGAACATGGCAACGTTGAGGGAGGTTAGAGTGCGCGCGACGGAGTCCATCGTGTGAACTCTGGGGTGCCTTCCGAATAACAAGGTATGTAACGTTTCGGTAAACTTTACACCAAAACATTGGCAATGACCAAGTAATTCACCTATGTTTAGGTGTTTTACTCACGGTGAATCACCCAAGAGCATTCAGATTGGCCGTGTGATCTATACTCCGTTGAGGTGTATCACATTGTACCATTCACATTCAATCAGCGACTCACCCGGGTAAATAAAAATGGGCGCCTTTTTATTGAGATTGATAACCTCAAATCTGTTCTACTAAAACTGTTGAAATAACTTTTGTGTATTTTTAGTAGTGAAATTTGATATGCCACTTTGATAAGTAGAGGTTGGAGAGAATTATTTTGTGCCTCGTGAGGGCTCTACGTTGCTGTGAGTATCTCAAATTTCGGGGGGGTTGCCCTATACTCAATTTTTCATAATTTCGTATTTTTTAATGAGGATTTATGAGGTTCGTGGGGATTACAACTGGAGGAAATGGTCAGATCCAGCAAATTGTGCAATACAATTAATGCTGCGATGTTCCTTCTCACTCTTTCGTCTTCATTCGATGAATCGTGGGGGTTTGGGTCCATTCATGGAGATCAATTGATCGGAGAAGTAGTTGGGGGTGATGATAGATTAGGAATCCTAGCTTTTTGGAGCAGATTTGTTTGGTCGTGGAACGAGGGGTTGGGGGTGTTGAAGAATTGATGATAATTTTTGGTGATTTTTAGAATGATGAATTTCCAAGCAGGCTGATTTACTTGTATCCAATTGAGGGACAGGAGACAGTTTATTCTGTACTTATCAGAACGAAAGCGAAGACACTCAATTCTGTTTGAGAAGAGGAGTTTACATATTCATCTGCGAATAGTGTTTAAGTGAAGTTACAGAAGTGTCCAATAATTGGTTGTCTTTCTTCCACTTCTGTAACTTCACTTAAACACTATTCACAGATGAATCTGTAAACTCCTCTTCTCAAACAGTATTGAGTGTTTTCGCTTTCGTTCTAATAAGTACGGAATAAACTGTCTCCTGTCCGTCAATTGGATACAAGTAAATCAGCCTGCTTGGAAATTCATTATTCTGGGAATCACCAAAAATTCTTATCAATTCTTCAACACCCCCAACCCCTCGTTTCACGACCAAACAAATCTGCTCCAAAAGCTAGGATTCCTAATCTATCATCACTCCCAACTACTTCCCCGATCAATTGATCTCCATGTATGGATCCAAACCCCCACGATTCATCGAATGAAGACGAAAGAGTGAGAAGGAACATCGCAGCATCAATTGTATTGCACAATTTGCTGGATCTGACCATTTCCTCCAGTTGTAATCCCCACGAACCTCATAAATCCTCATTAAAAAATACGAAATTATGAAAAATTGAGTACAGGGCAACCCCCCCGAAATTTGAGATACTCACAGCAACGTAGAGCCCTCACGAGGCACAAAAGAATTCTCTCCAACCTCTACTTATCAAAGTGGCACATCAAATTTCACTACTAAAAATACACAAAAGTTATTTCAACAGTTTTAGTAAAACAGATTTGAGGTTATCAATCTCAATAACAAGGCGCCCATTTTTATTTACCCGGGTAAGTCGCCGATTGAATGTGAATGGTACAATGTGATACGCCTCAACGGAGTATAGATCACACGGCCAATCTGAATGCTCTTGGGTGATTCACCGTGGGTAAAACACCTAACCATAGGTGAATTACTTGGTCATTGCGAATGCTTTGGTGTAAAGTTTACCGAAACGTTACATACCTTGTTATTCGGAAGGGACCCCAGCCAAAGCATATGGGGAATTCCATGTCAGTTCGACCGGTTTAAACCCTGACCATTTCAGATTCGTTTCATTTTTGTTTACGTTCAAAAAATTTCATCTTGGACTGAAATTTCAACTGAAGCCTTATCTCATGATATAGAATTGANGTCCATTCATGGAGATCAATTGATCGGAGAAGTAGTTGGGGGTGATGATAGATTAGGAATCCTAGCTTTTTGGAGCAGATTTGTTTGGTCGTGGAACGAGGGGTTGGGGGTGTTNCAAAAATCATGAACAAAATCGAAATTCAATTTATGGAAATACCTAGTATTTGCAAGAAAAATTATAATCTGACATTAATGAGTATTTTTTGAATCAATGTAAAATACTTTGTTGGTAATATACAATTTTTGTAATTTTTCTCAAATTTCCCAGTATTAGGGGTCGAAATTGACTACAATTTCAACTTCAAGGCACATGGGAACACCATCAAGAAGAAGCGAGGGGCTATTCACAGGCGTAATCGTGGTTTCACTCGCGGATGTAATCAATTGTAATCTCAGTGAAATCAATGTAATCATTGTAATCACNGTTGGGGGTGTTGAAGAATTGATGATAATTTTTGGTGATTTTTAGAATGATGAATTTCCAAGCAGGCTGATTTACTTGTATCCAATTGAGGGACAGGAGACAGTTTATTCTGTACTTATCAGAACGAAAGCGAAGACACTCAATTCTGTTTGAGAAGAGGAGTTTACATATTCATCTGCGAATNGTCCTAATGAGACCGTGAATTTTGTTTTTGAATTTTCGAGCACGTCATTTCTACCAACTGTAAGTCTCCGAGATCCCTGAATCAATTTCTCTTGGAATCCGAGATATTTATAGTTCAGAACCTTGCACAGCCAATGCGTTTTACACAGAGCATTTGTCCGTAGAAAATTGATTCAACAGAGTTAAAATTTCTTCTTATTCTGGAAAACCAACTACTGAATCAGCTTTGAACTAGATATGGACCCCAGCTTCGCTCGGCCAAAATAGAAAAAAATGAATATCGAGATTATGTTACACGTGTTATTATTCTTGATTTTTTTAGAATACTCCAGAATTTTCTTCATTTCTTTGGAAAACCCTTGAATGGAAAATTTTAGAATCATTCAGAAAGTTTTAGAATTTTTGGGAAGTTTCTACGTTTAGATTTCAATTTATTATGCAACAGGGTAGAAATAAAAATGAAAGTGAACATTTATGACATCATTATTACCGACGGTGTTTATTTTCGACGTCCCCTCCACACCCTCCACGCAAACCCAAGGTGAAACCCCAATACTTTAGAGTGGGTGGTTCGAGAGCCTTTGCTCTACCAGGTGTGCGCCGACGATGCTCATTGTTATAGAACTGGAAAATTTTCTCGAATATTCTAGAAAAATCGGTGAATTTTCTCGAATTTTCTATAAATTTTCTCGAAAATTTGAAATTTTTTCCGAAAACTCGAGAATATCCTAGATTTCTCTAGAAAGTTCTACAATTTTCCAGAAAGTTCTAGAATTTTAGGGTGTGAGGTTCGAGAGCTTTTGCTCTGCCAGGTGTGCATCGACTATGCTCATCGTTATAAAACTGGAAAATTTTTTCGAATATTCTAGAAAAATCGGTGAATTTTCTCGAATTTTCTATAAATTTTCTCGAAAATTTGAAATTTTTTCCGAAAACTCGAGAATATCCTAGATTTCTCTAGAAAGTTCTACAATTTTCCAGAAAGTTCTAGAATTTTAGGGTGTGAGGTTCGAGAGCTTTTGCTCTGCCAGGTGTGCATCGACTATGCTCATCGTTATAAAACTGGAAAATTTTTTCGAATATTCTAGAAAATTGTAGACAAATCTGTGAATTTTCTCGAAAATTCGAAAAAAATTTCAAACACTCGAGAATATTCTAGATTTTTCTAGAAAGTTCCGGACCTCTCCAGAAAGTTCCAAAAAGTTTTAGAATTTTCTAGACGTTTTCACGTTGCATACTGAACTACGCAACGCAGCGCAATTATAGCCTAAAGCCATCTGGGGACCTTAAGCTATTTAACAGTGACCCCGTCAAAATCCATTCAGTGGTTTTAGCGTGAATCGCGAACAAAGAATCGGCAACAGATTTATTATATTTAAGATTATCTGCTGGTAAGTTTCATTCTCCATCAATGGTAGATATTCAGTAAATTTATTTTGCTGATAGCACTTATAAATGCCCAAATTTTTAGATGGAGTGTTGGAGACTGCATTCCTCTGTTCTAATCCCCGCCCCTCCTTTCTCATTTCTTTACAGGTTCTAATAATTAATTATTCCATCAATTCATATTTAATAAGAGGCGATTTTTTGTGATGTCAATGATTACAGATGTTTGGTAATCGCAGAATGTAATCGAAGAAATCATTTGGAATCATGTAATCACATTCTGTACTCTTGGTAATCACGGTTATCACATAGGCAATGGTGATCAGTGTAATCAGTCCCGTAATCCTGGATAATCGATTACATTTTGTAATCGCGGTGTCACCCAATTCGCCTGTAAATAGTCCGTCCAGAAGAAGCGCATTTCGAGAGGCTCCAAGTTCCGGAACCTCACTTACAAGGACAAAGAACTCAACACGAAACACATCACCAAAATTTATAAAGCAATATGTCGTCCAACACTCGACTATGCCCACCCTCTTCTTCTTTTTACGAGGCCTGGGATCCAACACATTATCAGCGTCGTGAAACCAACGAGAGTCAAGGATGAAATAAAATAAAATATTATTCACAATATTCATTGAAGAAATTCCCGAAAAAATGTATTCAACAATGAAAAATCCGAAAAGTATGGAGATGGGAAAATTTTCGGCAAAACTGAAATCTTGCTTGAGAAAAAAGTGCTAACTTGAACCAAGTACTTGGGTATCCTTAAGTGGCCTTGCGATCAATAATTCACTCAAATGTTAATCCATCAATGAGCAGAGTCAACGATTCAGTTTTACATCAGAAACCTTTATTAGAACTAAATCCCTTCATTTTATTCTCATTTCTGAAATAAATTCGTGAAATCTTCAGGTCATATCGCATTTCAATAGCAGTGACGATGTAAATCCAGACAAGAAAGATATAACGTCACATGACCGATATACGGCGAGCATAAAAGCGTCAGATGATAGAAAAAACATGACATTCATGATCCCATCTCTAATGCTAACGTCTACATTCGCTATTTCATTTCTCAATGGTCAATTTGGGACGGTGGAATAAATTTTTCATCAAGATGAGGGAGATATCTTTAGCCAGCAATTGATCAAAATTTTTTTGAGTGCTTGAATTTTCAAATAATCCAAAAAACCTAAATCCAACGCAAAAACCTATTCAAGCTCTTTTCTCTTTCATTTCTATTCAACCATTTCATTTTTCGAAAACACATACGCGCACACTACACTGATCATAGCGTAGAGGAAAATTTGCAAGGAAATTTGGATTTGTTGGTTGAAATCCCGGGTTTGAATCCCGAATCAGAATTTTTACACTCTAACTTCTAATTATCTTTGATTTTTTTCTTTTTCAAGAACGGTCGAGAAATTTGATTAGTTGACAAGATTGGTTTATTGATCCTAAATGAGGACTCATTTCATGGTTATGTCTGTTAATCAGAAATTTTGTTTTAAAAACGATAGTACATTGGTAGTAAATTTATTTCCATACGAATACCTCATCACTTGAATTTACAATGCAATTCATTCGAAATTCTTAAAAAAAAAAATCAAACGTTACTCCCTCCAATTCTTCCGTAATCTATGCAGTATCACGTATACGCTCATCGATCCCCCATTATCCCCATGTCACTTCAAACCTGCCCACGAAAATCGTAAAAAAAAATGAAATAACAAATTTTAGTTATAAATGCAAGGAACAAACGTGCTCCGCATATCAATTCCACCGGCTTCGTTATCTCCTAACACAACCACTTCCAACTCCCGGAGAGTCTCTCTCAAGTTCCAGGAAGAATGAATAATGACAGGCGAGGGGAATAATAAAAATAAAACTTCTGTCGGTTCGCCTCCATTCAGAGAAATTGAGGAACGTCTCCTCAGGAAAAATCCTCGATAGAATATGGCTAACGAGACTCGACATGGATCGATCCCTGCACACGATTCCACGGAGATATTTTCCTACAATAAGTAAATAGATGAAAAAATCCATTCAACTTTAGCCAACAGTTCCGGGCTATGTGCAAATATCATGCTCTTTGTTTCATGCGTCTCCAAAGAAATGTGGCGTCCAAGCCAACGGCGAATACTGGCCATCCACACTTGTTAAGAACTCCATGGTACTACTCCTAAAATTAGTAGATTTCTTCACTAGGCTCACAGGATATTTTCTGAATACTAATAATAAGTGAAGGGTATCTGATAATTAACAATAATGGAAGTGCATGATGACGAAATTATTAACCTGTCAGTAGCCGCGCTATGAACCGTTTCTTCACAAAAATTTATACTCCATAGAAAATATTTTGCTGAAATTTTTTTAATGCCTCATGTAACTCTTTTAGTCAAGTCTGGTGATGACAAAAGTCGTCTACCGATCAGAATTGAGTAGAAAATAAATTTTATACCATACGTGCGTGAAATCCGGCCGGTTTCAGTTGAGTTTCGACGCACAGAAAGTGCCGGGTTTCACACTGTAGATGTGTAGAACCCTACACATCTGTATAATCCCGTGCGTAACCCATGGGCATGCGCAAATGCACGGGTCGATGCGCAGATCGATGCGCAAATGGTCGTTGCAATATCATCGTTGGATTCCACACATCCATTGCGCATCGACTCGCGCATCGACTCATAACATCGCCCACTGCCTCACTTGTTGGTATCCACATAACCCTCTCAATATTCTGTCGTTAAATTTATTCATTTATTCAATATAAAAGCAGTAAAATTAAATGGNGCGCGCACGCACTTATGGTATAAAATAGTATACGCAACTCGTGCGTAACCGCTTGCTTCCCACACTTGTTGCGTAATATACTATTTCCTTCGGCTCGGCCGAAACTTTTCACGTTACGGGTGCGGGACTCGTTCCGCGAAATTCCCAACAGCGCCGCCTATTGAGAACTCAGATGGGGGCGGGGCGTAGGTCGCGGACCCTACTTGCACGGATTCACATTTTCGCCACTCGACAGTAGCTCCTTGGGAGAGATAGGGCTCGCAACCTACTTACACGGGTTCCGATCCCGTCCGATAGATAGAGTATTCGAGTTTTAGACGTCCCAATGGTGATAATTGGCTCTATTCTTATGAGAAGCCGATGAGGGATTCCCTTATCGCGCCTCAAGAATGCTGGTGAAACCGCGCGCCTACTGACCGGTTAATGATCTTTGTTTGTGGACGATTCATTTGAAATGTATTATTTTAACAATGACATTCTTGAAATGAATAATAAAATGTAAAATAATAATTTTTGATTCAAATAAACCATTTTCTAAATGTTCTCATCTGATCATAAATTAGTGTAGGACGCTTTTTCTCAATAATTTCCATGTTATCATTTTGAAACTCAACAATTAAAACAAAACTCGTGAAAATCCGAGTTATTTTTTTCGAGGCTATGGTGACATGTGAAATGAGATATTTAGCATTTGACATTTTTTACAGTTATATGTCAAATCTTACCCATCGTCACTAGCGTAGGATCATAATCATGAGGACACAGGATATTTATTTTAATGGAATAAATGAAGGTATATTTGAGTTAAAATCGAATTAATAAAGATACACCGTCAAAAGAGCTAAGTTGCTCTACATCTTCACGCGACATTCATCCGATTACAACTGACTCTCTCGTCATTCCCTCATTCGGGCAAAACACTCTTTTCCTTCTCTATTTCAAAAATATCCTCTCACTCGCAGTCATTCCTAACCAATACACCCTTTGTTCCAAGAAAATGACCTCACTGTTCGTTACACAGCCTCCCTCAGTCACCTAAGAAACTCTCTCAAACCAAACACGACCGTAATAAAACTGTCGCACAACATAAATACATTTTATTTCACACTTCACTCGAGCATACCCTAAAAACAACTTTTGTTTTCAACGCAGTATTTTCCAAAAGAGTTATTGTCTGTAATATTTAGGCTACAATGAATTCTTACTCTAAATATCTCGCGACACAGCGCCTTCTCATTCCTCCATAACATTTCAATGGGTTCTTTATCTAAACCACAATACACACACATATTCACTAATTCCACGCTAGTCTCGGGATTTTTTCTCATTTTTGCTCATGTTTAACAATTTAACAGCACATTTTGAATTCATACTAGTCGGGAACATGCATCAATATAGATAAGTATTCAACAGAATGGACTGGTACCTGAGTTTAAGAGAAATAGAGATTGTAATATAAAAAGCTCATGATGGTATTGTGTAACTTGATAAAGGGCTATCCATAAATTACCTATGAGGTTCAGTGGGGGGGGGGTCCTCAAGACTCTTACGTAAGATATCAACATGGTCGAGACAGGATCAAGAAGTCATGTGTGTCATCGATGCAGAAAACAAAACTGGGGATATTGTTGAGTGGGTGAATTAAGAGGATGTTTTTCTCGATTCTGAAAGCGCTGCACCCTTGATTGTAAAAGAGACCCTGTAGCTACTCTATCTGTTTGGTTGCTGGGACCGTGGACCAAAGATAACAATAAAGAAAAAAATCAATGCTGGTGGCTCGCTTCGTTTGCTCCCGGGTTGAGGTGTGATTGGTAGGAATGGGTTAGAGTCGGTGGAACCCATTGGAGGTCGAATCCACGATTCCCCGATTAATTTCCTTTTTGTCATTTCGGCCGTTCGGCTACGGAAGATGTTCGAGAACTTTTTTCATCGCTCATTGACACAATATAAAAATATTACAATGACGTATGAATCCACTTATTCTGTTCTATTACGTCTTATCATTGAATTCCTGAATTCAGAGATAATGCTTGCGACAGGGGGGGGGAGGAAGAGGGGAGGAGTAATGTTCCTTTTATCCACCTCGATAGGAATTGAATAAATTCATAATCCTAGTAGGGATAGACTTCGAATCCATAGAGCTCCTTCTCTTCCGACATAGTGGATTTATAAGATCTCTTTTCATTATTTTACCTGATATAAGGAAGGAAGATGCCCTATTCATTTATTTTCGCTTCTGAGTAACTTAAAGAATATAATATATACAGAATAGATTAATGAAGTTGGAGGAGTAAATACGACAATCAAATCATTCAATGTGTGACGTTTGAGGTTTTGTAGGGGTTACTCAGACAACCTCAGACCCTTACTCGCGACTAATTCTTTCGGTTGAGCTCACGGGGAATTTACTCAAAACAGGATTATTGATAGGAAAAAGATCCTTCAATTATCACTCTGGCCTATAAATAGAACGATAATATAATGCGCGAACTGTTTAAGGTCTATACGACATAAGGTACAGTAGAGTCTCCCTATTATTTTGGCCTTGAAACTGAGAATTCGGCGTACTGAAACGGCCTGGGATCCCCCACTTTTCCGTGGAAGGCGTGACTTGAGAAGAGAGAAACAGAGAGAGAGAGAGAGAGAGAGAGAGAGAGAGAGATAGAGTGGAATCTGTCTGTTTCACTTTTCCTGTAGTGGAAGCAACCATAACCTCAACCTGTCAAATGAAATCAAATCCAGAGGGTGAAATTATTAGAATGACTCTTTTGTCTGTTTAATTGTTTTTATTATCAAACACCACAGTGCTCTATCCACCAAGATATTCACTGGTTTCACCTTTTTCTTGATTGAGGAAGAACATTTTCGAGCTCGTTTTTCCATTTCTCGAGTTTGTCTTTTTCACCCACGACTGCACAGTGGCCTCGTGAACGTTGAGATTTTCAGCAATTGCTGAAACTGGAGTCCCACTTGTTACCTCGTCTACGGATTTTATTTTAATGTGTAACTCCACTGAAACTGGAGATTTCCTTTTCAAATTTGTTTTCACCGGGGACATGTTGAGGTTATAAACGACAAAACACAAGGCTATACATAACACATGACGGGTGGCACCACTGATCTCTATATAACTGGATAACCGATTCTATTCTATTCGTAATTGGTTATATCCTCTAACAGCAGTAGAGGCAAGCACCATTTCTCCTCCAAGTAATTGATGGTTATGGTTACACCCCCCAGGGGGCAGTACCGAATAGTTCAAAACTTCTTTCTTTTCTTGTTTGATTCACTTACTACTCGTTCAATTCTTTTCTCTTTCAAATTCAAAATACATCACAGGTGAAACATGATCAAAACAACACCATCTATCCAATGCTTCGGGAAATCCCGAAATCAGGATATTTCATTTCAAATATTTTTCACTCGGTTTGATAGAACCTTGATGATTGATGTTTACATTCGTGTGTCCTTGGTGTAAGAATAGATGTTATTCAATGGTATCCGCGATGTTTTGTGTCCATTATATGAATTCCGATCGATTTTTCCCGAGAATTAAAATCCAAAATATTGATCTTTCACCAAATCTCCAATTTTAATGCCGCAAAAAGTCGAACTGAATTTACAAAATTAAATTTCCTTCAAAGATAATTCCACGGCTAGTATAGAAATCTTGAAAGAATTTAGTCGGAACTTCCACTTTCAGCACACTTTAAATCTGATCTTCGATTTTATTTCCACTGATTCTATATACTGCGGAGTTCGTTGGTAGTCTTTAAGACTACTATTAATTCTCGGAGAGCCAAAAAGAAAGGAAAAGAAGAGGAAGGAAGGAAAAGAAGGAGCAGAAAGGAAAAGAAGAAAGGAAAATGGAAAAAAAGGAATAGATGTTAAAGAAACAGGATATGTTCCCAACTCGGGCTAGAATATCCTGTAGTACGGAGCGACCGAGTGAACCGCTCCGCTTGGCGTCNACACTTCAATTCACCTCACTTTGAGAGTGGTGGGAGCATAGGGATCAGCTATCCAGTTATATAGAGATCAGTGGGTGGCACCGAAGAGTCTCCCACTGCGCGTTCCCGTCGCGCAGCGGGACACACGCACTTACCACTACACGTGAACGGACTCAGTGGTGGGGGAAGGCAACTTCCCCAACTAAAATCCTAGGGAGTAAGAATAATAGGGAGACTCTGCTGTATTAACCCTCCTGAACTGGCGCGCAGAGCGGCGCGCCGCCGCCAACTACTCAACCTATAGGGCACCACTACAGTGCAAGTGAGACGTAAGAGATCTAGCCAGTTCAGGAGGGTTAAATGGATCCAGTGTACGCACACAGAAAAACCAAAACGTAAATTACGTTTAAGAAGTCTTTTACGCTTTCCGAAGAGTATTTTACGTTTGAAGTTGAAGAGTAAATTGCTTTCAAATTTTCCGCTAATTACAGTTACATAAAGGTAATATACGGTTTCGTATTCGTCAATTACAATGATTTTTTTCCGTATTTTACATTGACTGATCCGTAATTAACGACGACAAAAAAAAAGTTATTTCAAACGTAAAATATGATATTTTTTCGTAAATTAAGCATAAGTAAAGCGTAAACTACATTCCTATTACAATCGTACTTTACGATTCCTTAAACGTGAAATATGCTTAGTGAAACGTAACAGACGTTTTGTTTGAGCGTATTTTACGTTTCTGTTTTGATCGGAAAATACGTCTTTTCAAAGCCTAAATTCCAATTTTTTTGACAGAAAAAAAAATCACTAGACATCGTATTGGGGTTAAACGTAAATTACCTTAAGCAAAACGTAAGTTACATTTAGATTTTTCTGTGTGTGATTGTACTGTTCCGTCTCTGCCCGTGATCTGCACTGATAGAATGATTCATTTATTCCAAACAAGATTCGTTAACTATTAATGAAAGGTAGAGTTAAATATGGCCAAGTAGATATTAGTAAATAGTTAATGAATGGTTCACTTGGAAGGTGAAAGTCGAGTCTAACAAGGCTCCTCATCAACTACGCATTTGTTAACCATCAACGAAGAACATTTTTTGAGACCGAATAGACCGTAAACTCCAACCAAATCCATTCGTTAGAATAACTAATCCTTTCTATCAGGGTGCCTCAATTTTTGGACTGCAACTCGATACTAACCAAAAAACGGAAATTAAACATTCTCACGGTTAAATCAACGGTAGTGAATAAATAAGTTCACAACAGCGCTTAAAAATACTTATGTTTATGTTTAAAAAATGAGACTGGTTCGCGCTATGTGTCAGTCAAGAATAATCTGGTGAAGTTGGGTTTAGAGTTCGAGAGGCCATGTCGAAATTCATTCCAGATTTCAATCTTTAAAAATTGAGAAGTGTTCATCTCACTTCAATTCAGTGATGGAACGTGATAAGCTGATGTTTCACACGGAGCTAAATCCTGAATTATCTCCTCAGAGAGTGTGTTAAAAATTGAGCTTGGTCAAGGGCTCGTTCCAGATCGGGAATCATTAGGTCACGTGGTCTTTCATGGCCATAGCGCGCAATGAGGGTCAGCGTGCCGTTTCACAGCAGTTCTGCTCGGAATCTAACCGAGTAATGAGTCGGTTTTTTTTATCATCACATGGCATTTAATCCGTATTCATGAATATGGTAGCACATCCCGGTTTACTAGTCTGTCGTATCACGCGTTAATGGTCGTTAATCATATTGATTATGAGGAATATTTCTGGTTGGTTATCATATATTAGGGGTAAAATAGACGTTTATCAGCCTTCAATCACGGCTGTTAGGAGGTTTTTTATTCACCGTTATCGGTCGTTTTACTCATCAAATTTTGAATTTTTTAACAACGAATTATTCGCCAGAAATTTCCATACATATTATTGACAATGTTGTTGACAAATCACTCAATTTCTGGAATATCCAATGAAATCGCAAGTTTCAGATCCGTGTCACACTAAAACTTATCGAAAATTGTGAAAATTCTGACAACTGTCGCTAGGAATTTACAATCTATTAAAAACTCGATTGAATGCGATGTTTAATTTTCATATTAAGTTTGATAATTCAGGTGATCATTGAAGTAGAAATGAGCGCCGAAGATAACACACCCAATCGCGTGGAATTTCGAATGTGAACGAGAATTCAAATTCACATTCACCAGATTGAAAATTCAAATGTAGCTATTACTTGAGTTTTAAAAAGGTTCTAACAGTATAGGTGCAATATCATTGCAATTATCCAATGCTTTCATGAGGTTTGTGACATCATACAGATTTGTTTTTCGTCTATATAATCTTATTTCTCATTTTTTCCAAAACTGACTCGATTATATCCAACAGGTGCCTAACTCCCATTAACACAGTCCGCCAACCTCGTCGAATACTCACTTGTAATACCACAAGAGCTTCAAAATAATCGGGTATTTTCCGATAGGTTCGTTGCAAACAAACGAAGGAGTCAAGTTTTTCAGGTTAAAAAATCACGAGTGCGAAGCACGAGTGATTTTTCGTGAAAAATTTGACAACTTCGTTTGTATGCAGGGAACCTTGAGGAAAATGCCCGATTAATTTTGAAGCTCGTGTGGTATTCGGGGAATTATTTTTCCAATCCAAATGTCAGGCAATATAATTGGACCATGAGACGAAACTCACAATTGAGAAACGAAAATTGTATAATTAACACTCATTTCGAATAAAAATCCTCGGATTACCACAATTGAATTCAATCTGTCAGTTTGACGAGGGGTTAATTCGACTGCATGATGTTTTGTTTTTTATATAGCAACTACCAGAGAAAATTATCAAAAAATTATCAGTTAAAAACCCTGTAACTTATACCACGTGATGTCGAATGGGCCAATTATATTGCCCGATATTTGGGTTGGAAAAATAATCAATTTGATTTAATGAAAAAATGTCAGACGATATTTCTGGGTGAGAAGGGAATCCACTGCAAAATGATTTATTAATATTTTTTGATAGACCTGATCGCTTCTAGAATATGTATGTAAGAGTGTTTACGCAATGGCTGGGAAAAACAATGCGTCAGTTTTCACTCTCTTTTTATTGAGCAACACTACGAATAGAATTCGATAGCACTACGAATTCTATTCGTTGCACATAAATGTGCAATAAAAAAAACGAGTCGGAATCACCACATTATTGTTTTTTTTTTCATGAGAAAACATATGGGAATATCGATGAATCATAATGTCGTCTTTTAATTGTTTGTAGTGCACCTAAAGGAGGAATCATGAGACGGCAATCGTTCTGCCAAAGCCTCAGCATCGGCAGTGAGCCGCAAATAATCGTGGAGGAGAGTACACTCGGCGAAGAGGAGGCTGATAAGCGCAGGACTGAGTCTCCACCGCGATGCCTGGATCCAGACTCACCTTCTCTCAATCCGTATTTACTCTCTCCGTTTCGAGAAGCACTGCGGAAACATTCGTTACCCACTCTGCAGTGCACACCTGGGATCACTGCTTCACAGGTAATTCGTGATCAGAAACGAGTAGAAGAGGAATGGGGGAATCAATATAATTGACTATTTATCTGCGAATATCTTTGAGTAGAGAAGGTTCGGGTTGAAAATCCCGGAGAACTTTTTTTACAGAATTTCAAGGGTCACGAAAAAAGGCCTTTGATATTGTTTAATGAAAACAGTGGCTTCTCAAGTATTCAGGTCGTGACCTGTATTTAAGTCACGATCTAAATTCAAAAGTTGAGTCGTTCCCTGAATTGAACTCATTATCTTGATTAAAATACAACTTGAAGTCAAATCGAGACTTGAATTGAAGTTACGACCAGAATTTTATTTGCCAGCAAGATTTAAGGCGTAATCTGAATTTGAGTCGCAATCAAAATCAGAATTGTTATCTAAATTTAGACGTGACGTAAATTTAAGTTGCAACTTGAATTTGAGTCCCGTGTGGAATTTAAGGCGTGTGACCTAAATTTGAGTCGCAATCGAAACTAGAGTCGCTACCTAATTTTAAGACGTGACCTGAAGTTGTGGTCTGAATAAAAATCATGACTAAAATTTACGTCACGATCTGAAATCGACTTGCGACCTAACTTTGACCGTCTTTCGTGAAAGTTGGAAAAAACTCACTAATTTTGGAGCGAAGTGGGCCAATTCGTCCGGTAAACGCTGAAAGCAAGAAAATGTCTCTGAGAAATAAGTTGTCAAATGCGAAAATCAGAAATTTGTTTTTCGATCTTTGCAAAATAGGTTGCAAAAAATAGTATATTTCTATCGAATGTCTGTATTAATGAGAAAATGAATTTTTATTAATGAAGCGCAATTGTTAAAAAACCTCAATTTCAACTTGTCTAGAACTTTACAGAAAAATGTTAACATCGCGATTCAACGCAAAGTGAGAACTTCGAGATTTCTCGCGAAGATTGCCGTCAGTTCAGAATACACCGTTCCGTGTATTCTGCATTTATTTTTGTATTTGTATTTTTGTATTTGTGTTTTGCACCGTCCCCCTCCTTGAGACAAGTCTAAACTTCAATTTCAACTTAACTAGCACTTTACACAAAAATGTTAACATCGCGATTTAACGCAAAGTATGAACTTCGCGATTTCTCGCGAAGATCGCCGTCATTTCAGAATGCACCTTTCGATTTGTGTTTCCCCCCGTCCGCCTCCTTGGGACAAGTCTAAACTTCGATTTCAACTTAACTAGTCCTCTGTACAAAAGTACTAACATCGCGATTTAATGCCAAGTGTGAACTTCGCGATTTTTCATGAAGATCCCCGTCATTTCAGAATGCACGGTTTGATTTGTGTTTTCCACCATCCCTCTCCTTGAAACGAATCTAAACTTTAATTTCAACTCAACTAACACTTTGCACTAAAAAAATTTTAACATCGCGATTCAACGCAAAGTGTGAACTTCGCGATTCCTCGCGAAGATCGCCGTCATTTCAGAATGCACCGTTCGATTTGTTTTCCACCGTCCGCCTCCTTGGGACAAGTCTAAACTTCAATTTCAACTTAACTAGTATTTAGCACAAAAATGCTGACATCGCGATTTAATGTCAAGTGTAAACTTCGCGATTTTTCATGAAGATCGCCGTTATTTCAGAATGCACCGGTCGATTAGTGTTTTCCATTGTCCCCCTCCTTGAGACAAGTCTAAACTTCAATTTCAACTTAACTAATACTTTGCACAAAAATGCTAACATCGCGATTTAACGCAAAGTGTGAACCTCGCGATTTTGAAAAATTGTATATTTCGATACAACTAGCAATTTACATAAAGATATCAGCATCGCGATTCAACGCAAAGTATGAACTTCGCGATTTCAAAAAATAGTATATTTCGATACAACTACGATAGGTGTTTCACGAGAGTTTTCGGCGCGAAGTCAACATAGCAGCAGTGACATACACTATTGCAGTTATCTCCCTTCACCAAAGGTTGAGTTTAAGAAAATCATCAAATTGTTGTTTCTTTTTCTCAATTTCTCAGGTGAGACGATTGAGTGAACGAGGTGGTGGAGCCTCTGGGCCGACGCCTCGTGAAGCCGAATTTCTGGCAACCCTCTCACAAGCTCCAGCTCCACAACCAGGTGGTAGAAGGCACTCAGTCGTGACAATTTCCAAAGTTCCGCCAACTCTATTTGGCCGAGGTAGACGAGAGTCAATAGCCGCTGTTCCCATGGGTGCCACAAGGATACTCCCGAAGCGACGTGACTCAGCCTCAGGCATGACTGGACCCCCCAGCAACTCTGGAAGTACTCACAACCTACAATTAGATATTATGGACGATATTGCTGAGATCAAAGCGAGGAAGGTAAAGTATCGGTAAGATTTTTATTTTAAACAATAATGTTCTTGTGTCGATTAATGTTGTAATGTTTCTCTTGAACGAATTTCCCCTTTAAATCTCAATTAATTAGAGGAGAGTGGGGTTAAATTGAAGAAAATTAAAACTCCTGGAACTTTTTCTTTTATCTTTAGCTGGGGGTCAAAGATATTTAAGATCGTTTGTAGCTTGGGGTCAAGTGGTCTCAAGCACCGAGAAAAAAGTTTATAATTGCCAGAACCAAATTACAGAATTTAATTAAAGAAACTTGTAATTCCAGAAGGTGCGATACCAAGACTAAGAAACATTACTTAATTTCAGTAGGAAAATCCTAAAAATTCAGTAACCAATAGCGGTGGCTGCTGTGTAGTTAAAGTATGGGATTGACATGCGGGAGAGCCGGGTTCGATTCCCGACTAAGGAGGCCAAAAAAAAAACAATTAATCCACGAAAAAAAATCGAAGCATAGAACGTCAATATTATAACGGAAAACTTTATTTGAAAATTTTTATTTTTGTTGATCAGCGATTGAAGCAGTGTTCAACAACAATAGCACTCCCCTTCCATTTCACCCCCCCCCTCCCCCGGGATTTACAGACGAAAAAACCTTAAACAAAAAGGTCAAAAAACATTTTTTGTTGGGACTTTTGTCAGCTACAAGTTTTTTTTTATTTCTTCTGGAATAACTGTTCTAAATGTTCCATAGGGTTTTAATAAATAATAAAATGTTCCAAATACATTTTAATTAGATGAGATTATTCACACAAATTACTGTTTATAAATTGGCCTAACTTATTGTTGTCAAAGCGTGTGAACGACTGCTTGAATACGTCTCGATACAATTGGTGTAGCTGCTTGAGGATTATCTCCACTCATCACATTTTCGTGGCTATTCGTCTTCCACTTTCTAAAATTACTCGTGGCAGTACTAGCTTTAGGATAGAGATAGTCGATCTTTAATAAAGATTTGCGGTAGACCCCACTTTCCTGTAGAAAACTTCCTCGATCTCTCTTTAATTTCTGGATCTTTTCAACGACTAACTTCTAAGTAAACATGTTTCGTCTACATAACACCAAAATGAATGATTCTACGTGAAAATGTGAAAAACCTTTTTGTGTGGAGAAATTGAAAAAACACTGCTCGATAATTCATCCTAAACCTCCTCATTATCCAGATAATGCCATCTTTCTCAATGTATAATAATCGACTCATCCATTTCCTCCTTTCTTCAAATCTCCTATTCATTAAAAAAAAATACAGCTTCAACCCCCTGATTACGTTCCAGGTACGCCTAAAGATGTGGAGAACATCCTCACACGAGCGAATGTGCGAAGTCCAGCCCCTGGAAGGTCCCTCATCATCCCAACGTTACACTCAGCAGTCCCGTCGTCACTCAGACCTCCCTCCTCCTCCAACAGCCCCAGCCCCCCGGAGACGAGCCTCCGAGCTCCCCCCCTCCACCCGCCGTACCCCCGGCATCGTCTGTTCAAACACTGACCTCATCTCCATCCTCAGTTCCCTCACCTCCTCCGCCACCGAGATAAATCGCTGTGGGGAGGATCCCCCGAAAGAAGAAAAAGCTAAACCCCTCCAGCACGAACGAAAACGCCTCAAGGACAGGTCAAACAGTTTCGATGTATCCATTCTTCACGGGACTAATCTCAAGGTCGCTGACGCGGAGAAGACGTCAGGCACCTCCTCATGGTTTGTCAACAGACATCAGCCCATGTGGAAGAAGCAAAAGTCGTCTGAAGTCGATTTCCCAAGTCTCAACACGAAGCTTGACAAAGCCAAGGTCATGAAAGTCGTCAACGACAATTTAGGGAGGAGTGGGAGCCCTCCGACGGAGAGAGTCCGGCAGAAGGTCCTGTGGGACGACACCAGTGGAACCAAGGTCGACGCTCAAGTCCTCGGGAGCGCCATCGAGGGGTTCCTGACAGCACAGAGAAGCTCTGACGGCGATCATGGGGGCTCAGGGGGAAAAGGGGGTGGAAAGGGCAAGGGGAAGGGGTGGTTTGCGGGAGGTGGAAAGGAGGGAGAGACGAGCGAGGGGTGCGAAGCATCCATCTGCTCGTCTTTGAAGGATCTTTTTGTTAAGTAAATTCTTCGGATAGAAGGTGGGGTTTTTTAAGGTCACGAGGGTCTTTGCTGGTCAAAGATCTTTTAATGGTTAATTTGGGAGGAATGGGGGAGGGGAGAGTCGGAAGTTCTGGGGTTTTAGATATAAAACTTCTGGGGGTTTTTGATGAGTCTAGTGAAGAACGGGGCGATCTTGTGTTTACAATCTCTGTAGTAAAAAAAGTTTAAAAAAATTGTGAAGGACTAAACTTCATTTAGGGTTGAACATTCTTAAAAGTCAAACGGGAGGGACGAGTTAAGTACAGTAGAATCTCGCTATAGTAGAGTCTCCCTATTATTGTGGCCTTGAGACTGAAAATTCGCCGTACTGGGCTGAAATTCTGCGCATTTCGGGTACCCTAAAAACCTTAAATTTCAACGAATCAGAGCTAGGCATCTAGAATTCCTGCATTACCAATCGGGAAGCATGGCTCTGATTGGTTGAAATTTAAAGTTTTTAGGGTACTCTAAACGCACAGAATTCTAGCTCTGAAACGGTCTGGGACCCCCCACTTTTCCGTGGAGGGCGTGACTTGAGAAGAGAGAAACAGATAGAGAGTGAAATCTGTCTGTTTCACTTTTCCTGTAGTGGAAGCAACCATAACCTCAACCTGTCAAATGAAATCAAATCCAGAGGGTGAAATGATTAGAATGACTCTTTTGTCTGTTTAATTGTTTTTATTATCAAACACCACAGCGCTCTATCCACCAAGATGTTCACTGGTTTCACCAATCTTTTTCTTGATTGAAGAACATTTTCGAGCTCATTTTTCCATTTCTCGAGTTTGTCTTTTTGTTTCACCCACGACTTCACAGTGGCCTCGTGAACGTTGAGATTTTCATCAATTGCTGAAACTGGAGTCCCACTTGTTACCTCGTCTACGGCTTTTATTTTAATGTGTAACTCCACTGAAACTGGAGATTTCCTTTTCAAATTTGTTTTCACCGGGGACATGTTGAAGTTATAAACGACAAAACACGAGGCTATACATAACACATGACGGGTGGCACCGAAGAGTTTCTCACTGCGCGTTCCCGTCGCGCAGCGGGACACGCACTTACCACTACACGTGAACGGACTCAGTGGTGGGGGAAGGCAACTTCCCCAACTAAAATCATAGGGAGTGAGAATAATAGGGAGACTCTACTGTAGTTGCATGCCCGTTAGTTGCTCGTTTTCCCCTAATCCCCTTCTTGGACGCTCGAGCACTACTCTCCACTCCCGGCCACTTTATCGTTTTCTTTTGTCTTCCGTACGTAAACGCAGAGATCCATAGTATATTTCGTCACTAGGCCGAAAAAAAAAATTCTGGCGAATATGAGCCCGAGCCGAAGGTGAGGGCTGCAATCATATGAGCTAGAAAAGTTTTTTTTGGCCGTATGACGAACAATATTTTTTGTCATAACGGCCGTAGTCAGAGATTCACGGACGCGGAGCGGAGCGTCCGTGAAGCACTGCCTCACGGCCGGAATGACAAAAAATAATTTTATTCGAAAATAAAACTATTCATTCCTTTTCATTTTTTTGAGAACTTGGGTCGGCATTGGGAAAGAAGTGGGGACCGGTGGAATGCTCATTTCTTGGAAATGGTACCCCTACAGCCCTTTCGATGAGCAACTAGCTAGAGTTTACTGTAATCATTTGACTGGTCTTCCTCATTCGATCTTTAAGGACGTTCGACCCTTAAGAACGAAATTCGCTACCGTTTCACTTTGCACTGATTCATCCTAGGAGCTTCAGAGATATTTGCTGAATAATAAAGACTCAAGAGCTTCATGTGAGTTAATTTACCATCAGTTGAAAAATAGACGTGTGTGGTGATCTCGCAGAAACCAAAGTTCTTAAACTACTTCATTAAGGTGAAACGAAACCCCTGTGTTTATGTAAACTTGTAGAATTGCGTTTTCTCCTGCATTCTTTGTTGTTTCATTATTTTTTATTTATGAAACTACCCCATTGACTCAACACTGCAATATGAAGTAATTTCATAGATATAAAGCAATAAGTGTAGCACGGAAAGAAATCGTCAATAAAAATTATGTATTTTTTCCGTAATTC
Organism: Diachasma alloeum; assembly: GCF_001412515.2. Lineage (NCBI taxonomy): Eukaryota > Metazoa > Arthropoda > Insecta > Hymenoptera > Braconidae > Diachasma > Diachasma alloeum. Next base: position 121,627 of record NW_021680507.1, read on the forward strand.
CGGAGCGAAATGTGGTTGCAGGAAATTTTACGGAACTGTCACGGAATTTTTCCAGAGCGTTCCGTAATTTTTATCTGAATCTCTTTTGAAAAATTACGATACTGTCACTTAAATTTTCTGAGTCGATTCCGTAATCGGTGAGCGAATTGTGAGTTCCATAATTTTCGCTGTACATTTCTCTCCGTGAGGAGAAAAAACAATTCTTAAAGTTCATATAGATACAAAGATTCCGTTTCCCGTTAAGAAAAAAAAACGTCTGAAGAATTGCAAGTCATAGAAACATGAGTAAAAAACCATTTTATCACTGATAGGGATCCCTTAACTTGTCACGTGGCATGTCTCGATGTCTTCTCAAGGATTATCGAAGTACTCCAAGCAAGCGTGACACTTTTCTTGAAAAAAAAATGGAAGATATCAACATACAGACCGCCACTGTTGTAATAGTATTAGTGTTTTTGATGGAGCTATGTCATTTTAAACTGATAAAATGTCTGATGAGTTCGTTACTATCTCTCAATCGAATAGGTTTACCGAAAAATGTCATAAGAGCTAAAGGATTAAATCTCCTTACAAGAAAAATCTTAGGGCATTGGCCTCTAAATTACCCCATTCCGAAGATATTTACGAAATAATCAAATTTTTTTTGTCATTCCGGCCGTAAGGCTTGCAGCTGTTATGACAAAATAGTATATTTCGTTACGAGTGCGGAAAAGTGTTTTTTGCCTTCGGCCTTCTCGCCTTCGGCTCGTGCTATAAACCTCCCACGAGCCAAAAAACACTTTTCCCATGAGTATCGAACAATATTTTTCATCACAATGTGTGGAAAAGGGACGTTTTAGGCACGCGAAGGGTGCCTAAAAAGTTACTTTTTCGCACAGCGTGATGAAATAGTACATTTCGACACGAGTGAAACGGCATTTACACGAGTGTGGAGTTGGCGGCCCGAGGCGAAGTCAAGGGCTACCAATCGCACGAGCTGAAAATTCCCGTCTCACATGTGTTGAACCATATTTTTTGACAGTGATTTTACGTTCAGCAAGTGGCCGAACTGTGCCTTTTTCGTTTACAAGTAAACGAAAAGACTTTCCGTTTATTTTTCGTTTACGACTAAATGAAAAAACTTTTCGTTAATTTTTTATTCATGAGTAAACGAAAAGGTCCTTTTCGGCACGAGGTGAACGTAGCAACAGTGTCAAAAAATATTGTTCGTCACGCGGATCACAAAAACTTTTATAGGTGATATGATCGCCACCCTCCCTTTCGATTCGGGCCGCAACCTCATATTCACCACACTGATAGAATGGTTTAGTCGAACCAAACGAGACTTTTTAACTATTACCACGATTCGTTAACTATTAACCAATCGCGGTAACAGTTAAGAAGCCTCGTTTGGTGCAACTGAATCGTTCTACTTTTTCTATCAGTGCAGAAAAGTTTTTTTCGGCCTTATGTTAAAATTCACTATTTTATCACTGATGCCACCACTTCTTACCAAAAAGTGCCGAAAAATCGTTTCGTTTACTTGTGAACGGACAGTTAAACACTCGTTTGAACGTAACATTACTGACAAAAAATGCAGTTCAAACACATGTGCGACGGGATTTTTCATGTGTGTGATTGGCAGCTCTTGGCCACGCCTCGGGCCGTCAACTTCACACTCGTGAAAAAATCGTCGCACTGGTATCGAAATGTAGTTTTTTTCGAAACTTTCTGCATTTCACATTCGTTTAATGTTTTATTTTTCCGCAAATATCGTTAAAAGCTAAAAGGAATTTTTTCATCGTCTAACAGTAAATTCCAAAATGCCTTCAAATATTTCTCCTCCCACAACTTCACTGCTAAATTAATCATCTCGGTTAAAGAATAATTAATGTCATGTGAACTTTCACTGTTTTCAAAAAAAGTCTCAATGTTATTTCATAACAAGGAAAAAAATCAAATAATGATAAGTCATTTATGTAAATAATACAGTTCATTATCTGAAAAATTTGGAATTCGATTATTCTGTTGTACAAAACATTCCATATAGTTTCACAATTTCTGTTTCCATCCAATAAACTGAATAATGAATCGAATAAATATTATTGGAAATGAGTTGACGTCAGTTGAGTTACTGAGTTAGTCAATATCGATAAGCTAAATAAACAAAAAATGTAGGATAGTGAAGATGTTTCAAGGACCATGTTGTTAAATGTATAGACAATCGATCGAATTAATGACGAAGATACTGGATATATTTGAATATTGAATCGTAATAAAGATGTTTTTTGGTTTTTCTGTTCAAGTTTATAACTGCAATAAGACAGTACTATACCGTATTATTGTCGTATTGTCAAATAGGCATGGCGACGGAAATTTTCAAAATGCATGATGACCATTAGTAATTTATTTAATTGAGAAAGATATACTTCAACACCAGCGTAGTATTTCTTCAAAATCACCTATTGCACACGAAGGGATGCCTTCCCATCTACAAAAATTGTATTCTGCACATTCTGATTACTTGACACGCACGAAAAAAGTGAACAAACAAACCTATCGAATTCGTTAGAAAATTCTATTAAATTTCTATTAAACTTTCCATTAGTTTTTGGCTGATTCTATTGATGTGTTCAAAAGAAAATATTCAATAGAAAAAATCAACAGAATTCGATTTTTCTATATAGCTTACTCTTTTCATATATTTTCTATAGAATTTGTTCGACTCAAATGTTCTAAGTTTTTTTCATTCTATTTTTCCTTTCTTCTCACCAAGAAAATCAAACGAAAAAACTTAATATCTCAATAGAATAAGTTATGTAGAAAAAGTGAATTCTATTGGCTTTTTCTACTGAATATTTTATATTGAACATTTCAATAGAATTGGTCAAAAACTAATAGAACAGTTCAATAGAAATTCAATAGAATTTTCTAACGAATTCGATAGGTTTTTCTATTCAATTTTTTCGTCCGTGGATGTACATTCGAATGTGGGTTGGTTTCAATTAAGCATTTAAAAGTCGAATGTGGAATTTCTAACACACAATTTGTAATAAGAATACTGTGCGCCACTTATGGAATGAGCAACTTTTGATGCATGATTAGTACAATCGATTGTGCTCCATACATAATCGAAAAACGATGTTTTATATTTAATATCGTCCGAGTGTCTCAATTTTCATCCGATTGACATGTTTTTTTTTTCAAAATATTCGTTAGACTCCAAAGAGCAAAGCCAAAAACCTGTTTTATGACACTAGGCTCGCTTCGCTCGGTTAAATTGCGGTTTATCGGGCCCAATGACATCAAAATAATCTGTGCCAGATTGATAAATTCCGAATACGGTGAATTGGTTGTTAAATTTTGTACTACATAGTTTCTACGATATTCAATTCTAAAAATATGGATATTTCTTCCATTACAAGTGCATAAAGTAGGGGGATATGGGCGAGCAGTACTTACCTTGCGTAAGCCTACGACTCTCGATAAAAAAATCACACACGAGACTAGCCCCCCACTTTATGCATGTGTAACGTACACTATTTTTTGACAAAAGTTGTATGAAAAAGTCCTCAAATGTAAGCAAAAATGTATCAAATAGACCCACAAAAGAAAACTTCTTTAAATCAAAAAACCGGTTTTATCTGAAAATCAGAATTATTAATTTGAGAAATTGAATTTTTCGTCTGAGGAAAATTCTGTTGTAGTCTATAACGTATCTATGAAGATTTAATTATGAAAGAATTGATTAATTTCCAAAAAAAAATTAGTACGTCAAAAAATGAAGGGACTTCATCATGTGCCCTAGGTCATTTTGGCAAAAAAATACTACATCGGTGTGAAGTATTCCATTGAGAAGATGGTCATTGTATAGGATTTGGAATTTTCCATTTTTTCATAATTTTGACATTCTATCACATAATTATCTTTGTAATAAATAGAAATTGGACAAAATTTCAAAAGACTCTTCACAGACGCTACACGTCCTTACTGCCTATAGCAGTCCTATCGTAAAAAGGAGAACAGCAATCGATCTCAAAATATCTCGAAAATCTCGAATAAGCGTAAGCGTAAGACTGAAACCGAAGCGCCACTACGTGAGGAGATGACAAGGCGCGTGCGCAGCCCGCGCGGCCGATCTTGTTATGACAAAAAATATCGTATATGAGTTCGCCAGCGAATATGAGTTCAGCGAATATGAGTTTTCAGCCCTCGTCTTCGGCTCGGGCTGCAAACTCATACTCGTCAGAAAAGTTTTTTTTCGGCCTAATGACGAAATATACTATTTTGTCATTCCGGCCGTAAGATAGCGCTTCACGGACGATTGTGTTACTGTCGCGTAAAGTTAGCCTTTTTCATACGCACGTGTAACACATCCTATTTTTTGTAATACCGGCCGATTTTCTTTGCGCGTATTGTGTAAAGTCCAAGATCGTGTGTGAAGTAAATTTCGAAAGCGTAAAGCTGAACTTTTCGCATGTCGTATGGAAAACAACCATTTCACGCCCGCTAAACTATCTCGAAAAGTGCATTTTTTAGGTAAGTATTAAAAAATAGCTATTTATGCCTCTAGGGACGGAAAACCGCTATTCTAACCTCGCTTCGCTCGGTTAAATCGCGGTTTTCAGTCCTCGAGGCATAAAATATCGTGTGCCGCACGGCAGTAAAAGTATTTTCTGACGAATGTGACGTTATAGCCCGAGCCAAAGGCAAGGATTATAATCACATTCGTCAGAAAATACTTTTACTCCCTAGGGGCACAATATACTATTTCGTCTCTAGGCCCGATAAACCGGGTTTCGGGCCTAATGACAAAAAATAGTGTTCTACACACGGCCGTGGGAACTTTTCTACCTCATGATTACAGCCGAAGGCGAGTTCTCATATTCACCAGAAAAGTTCCTCACGGCCAAGTGTCGAAATGTACTATTTCGTCACAAGGCCGAAAAAAACTTTTCTGACAAGTGTGAGGGTTGCAGACCGAGGCGAAGCCGAGGAATGCAGTCACACGAGTCGAGTTTATTACGAATTGTCCGTAAAACGATGTTTTATGGAGAGTGTAATCAAACCAAAGATCTGATGACATTTTGCCCTAAAATCACTTCTTACCGAGATAATTAACATGAATGTCACACCCTTACTTTTTCTTCGTTTTACTAGAATTTAAAAGATTTTACTATTATGAAATTCATCAGATTTTAGTTAAATTTCAGCAATAAACATTTTCATTACTCAATCTGCAAGTCAGACTCGAATCCGTTAACAAGGGAGAACGAATAATTAAAAACTTGAAGATAAAAGATAAAGACAAAAAGAGAATCAACTGATGCAGATTTATCTAGTCATTATATCGAAATGTAAATAGATTTGACACTTGTGTGTACTCTCTGAATGTTCCTGCCTGTGACATATGTAAAGTTATAAAACGTTAAACGCCTATTACATAATGTATTTCTATGTCACGTGTCGCAGTACGAGGATGGACGCGACGTCTTAATGATATGATTGGTAATGATGGATATGAATTTTTAGTGGGTAAATTGTACCAATGAATATTGTTATGAACAAGGGGAAAATTACTTGAGTGATGGACTTCTGTTTCAAAATGCTGGAAATCTGAATGGATCGCAATTCTGTGGGGATTATTTTGCAAATAACTTGTGAGCTATTAGATTTTGAAAGAAATGTCACAGAAACTTTCTATAAAGAATTTATTTTCTTACAAAAAATGTTTTATGACATTTTTTACTTAATCTATCTGTCTATGAGATCTTTACAAAAAAAAAGTTTCTTTAGTTAAATCCGATTATTCGAAATTGAGTTCTGATTCATTCGTAAATCAATCTCCAAAACTATTGACTTTTGCGAAAAATGTTCAAAAGGAATTTTAAAATATTTCTTTCAAGCGATGAGTAAATTATTTATCAGGCTGTTCATTTTAGCCAGATGGCAATTTATTTTCCATAAAGAATGATGAAGAAGTCAAATTGAATGGTTTATCAAGGAAAATAAGAAAAACCCTAGTGTCCCAATAATTAATGTGTAAGAAGGTAATCCTGTGTAAATGTTGTGAGCCCCTGGTGCAACAAGACTATTTACCAATGTTATTGAACAATAAATCTTGAATGTTGACATAAAAATTGATTGTTCATTCATTAACTGTCTCTCAAAATTAATCCGGTACTTAATGGTGTGTTGAAATGCATAAAGTGAATTTCACACTATCTGCAGTAATGCGTGGTTTCAGGATAAAATGTCAAGTCATTTTGTTCTAAATCCTCTAACTAATGAGGTAACTTATCAAACTGACAAGAATTTCATTTTATTTTTATTTTTTTCCATTTCTTTATCCGATTAATTAGAAAATTATTTCAACATGAGTGATTTTAAAACAAAATATAAAAACACTTTGGTGGAAATTTTTTATTCTACTAAAATGATCTGACGATCTCATCCGAATCTTCAGCGCGATCACTAACAGAATGAAGAAAAATGTCATTTTGTCATTCTTTTTTCGTTCTTTTAATACAATTCATGGCGCAATTACCTCGAAATTGTTAAACCACCTTTTTGGAAGATTTCCTCCTCCGTATATAAGAGGTCTTTTGCCATTTTGTCTCAAAATCACTCATCAACGAAATAATCAACAGGATTCACGGACGAAAAAATTTAATAGAAAAACCTATCGAATTCGTTAGAAAATTCTATTGAATTTCTATTGAACTGTTCTATTAGTTTTTGACTGATTCTATTGAAATGTTCAATAAAAAATATTCAGTAGAAAAAGTCAATAGAATTAAATTTTTCTATATAACTTATTTTATTGGGATGATTTCTACAGAATTTTCTTGGCTCAAATTTTCTAAGTTTTTTCGTTTGATTTTCTTGATCAGAAGAATAGAAAAATAGAATGAAAAAAACTTAGAAAATTTGAGTCGAGCAAATTCTATAGAAAATATATAAAAAGAATAAGTTATGTAGAAAAATCTAATTCTGTTAACTTTTTCTATTGTAATTTTTCTATTGAACATGTCAATAGAATCAGCCAAAAACTAATAGAAAGTTCAATAGAACTTTCTAACGAATTCGATAGGTTTTTCTATTAAATTTTTTCGTGCGTGTTTACAGAGATGTCATATTGTTGTCTCTTTTTTCATTCTTTCCCCATTCAATTAATTATGGAATTATCTTGTAAATCAGTGATTATGAGACCAAATGTTACGAAACATTTTTGATACCGTTCTCCACAACAAAGATTTTCTGATATTGTTGCCCCAAAACCAGTTATTAACGGGTTTACCTCCCTTTACTATTTTACTACGCCATAAGAAATCAATCATCACCCAGTTTAAATCATTTTCCAGGATTAGCAGGCTAATTCATCCTCAAACTTTTTCATTCTGAGGCATCCTGGCATTTTTCATCTGGCCATTTCTGCCGAGACTCATATCAGTCTCAAAAAAACATCTATCAAGCGATTTTATTCAACTACAAATTTTTAACATTATTCCCACATATCATGAATCTATCAAGTGCTGCGCGCTTTTTTCCATTTTTAAAGTACTCAACGTCAGAGATGGCCAATAAAATTAGATTTTGACAATATTAAGAAAGATTATCTCCTTATATTGTTCATCAAAATTTAACTATATTTAACAAATTTAAAATACTAGTAAATTTAATGACTAAATTTTCCGATTGATGGTGAATAAAATATTTGATAATATTGAAATGTAATTTGTTAGTTAACAAACTAATTCTAAATTTAGATACTTGATTTTTCGTCATCCAAATGATCGTCAATCTTCCTACCTAAATTATTGGTTAATAGAATATTTCAAAATTTGAATGTACAAATTGATGGTTAATTTAATATTTAAAATTTTAAGATTTATGTTAAAAATTGACAACTTTACAATTTAATGGTAATTATGATTGATGAATATGCCTATCACTGCTCAACGCAATATGACTCTTATAATTATTTATTACACATTGATGATTTTACGTTCATAATTTGTTTCATTGAAAAAGGTTCGATAATGAACTTCTCAACAAACATCACAGTCGAACGAGCCATAGACAAATCATTTAATTCAAAACAAAAAATCCCTGAACCACTCATTCTTCTTCACTAACATTTCGACTACATATCTTGTCTCGTTTACCAGAACTCTAATGTTTATTCCGCAGGGATGATCTGTTTGGTTTCACATTTGGCCATTTCGTAGACGAATGTATAAATTTTTGTAAAAAAAACTGCGCCAAGCAAAAGTTTTGTTTGATTCCTACTGAGCAGTAGAAATTTTTGAAAAATACAAAGAAATGAAAAAAAACCAAATGAGGAATTTCAAATGAATGGCCGTAAGGCACAATCAGATGTCTATGAGAAAAATATTTCTAGATCGAATAAGGTAAATAAAAAAAAATCCTAATCGGCTGTATCCTTCATACAGCCGTCAGATTTAACGTGGATACGTCTATGGACCGAAATTCTCATTGGTAGTATCCTTTTTAACGTAATTCGTCACAAGAATTTAATGTTATATTCAATTCTATACGTCTCTATAATTTTATAAAGAATTTCAAAATTGACAAATCCGTGATTCATAATTAGAACCTGCTTAATTGACGAATTCCATGGAAATACTCAAGAATTTAAAAAATTTCGAATTTTCTAATCACTTTATACTATCAGAAATTGTTCTCAAAAGACTTAGTTGATTAAGAATGCTTTCTATTCATTCGCTCCTTATCTGAGAAATGGCACTGTCTTCGGCCTTGGATCATTTTAACCCCACCATCGACTCATTGGCCAATCAGAAAGTTTCTCCCCACCATCGACTCATCGGCCAATCAGATTTCTAACTTCCCACCATTGACTCTTCAGCCAATGGTGAGTTTTTGCGCAGTAACCTTCTATAAATTTAGTGCACCCAATCCGCCTGGGCCATTTCGGCTCGAGCAGCAGAAGAACAAGGAGTGGACTACCAAAGTAGCAGAACCAGAATTCGAAAACGAGAAAGGAGGGGAGGAAAGAACGGGAAGGAAGCACTTCACAAGAGGAATCTTTAGCTTTAAATCATCGATAGTCGTTTATTGGAAAACTCAATTTTGCCTTGCAGATTAAATTCTCGTCTTTAGGAAAATCTTAGTTCTCGCTGTAACCAAGAAACTCAATTCCGCTGACTAATAAGGAAAACTCAATTCACGCTTTTAAACATCGCCAATAGATGGCGCGGCTACATAAGCATTTTTTCACGGAGTGACCCCCCAAAACGAAACCATAGACATATCCGCGACAAAGAAAAAAAGATCGAATAAGGATTGGAAAAAAATTCTCTTTGAAATAAAAAATCAGTAGAAGCAGGACCAACGTCTTTGACGCGGATCAAAACATAGAGAATTAAATAGATATTCGACAGTGAGTTGAAGAAGTCGGCGCCAAGCGCATTGGCCCTATTTCTACTAATTTTTTGTTTCGTAGAGAATTTTTTCCAATCCTTACTCGGTTTAGAAATATTTTTCTCATAGACATCTGATTGTGCCCTACGGTCATTTATTTGATATTTCTGACTTGACTTTTTTCATTTCTTTATATTTTTCAAAAATTTCTACTGTTCAATAAGAATCAAACAACTTTTCCTTGGCGCAGTTTTTTTACAAAAACATTTTTTTTGTTTTTTTAATGAGACTGCAATTTTTTTTCAAAACGTTCACATGGTTATTCGCCTCACGTTTTATTTCTGTTTTCCGAAATGGAATGAAAACTATTTTTTCCGCTCACGAAACAGGACATTCTACTGAATTTCAGTCTCATAACTTTCGAGAATTCATTTACGCACGGAGCAAAATTGGAAAATATCTGAGGCATTTATCATTCCTGCACCAAATTCAATTTGTAAATTCCTGGGCTCCCTTGTTGCGAGCGGTTGTATTGCACTGCAACCAAGTTCGTAACAAAAAAAATGATAGGAGATGATGTGAAATGCGAGAATTTGCATATGAATCCATTGCTATGCGCATAATTTTTTAACTATTGATTCGAACAAAAAAAATAGTGACACCACTGAGAAGCTTATGGCCGATTTATATAATGTAACTCAGAGTATTGTTCATATAGCTTGTCACGTTTGCATTTTATTTAATGGATATGATTCGGTGGCAGGGGCGGCGGAACGTGAAAATTTGAGGTGTGGATTAAATTTTTCTGGAATTACAAAGCTCACAAGAGTCATGAGGGTCAACCGGGATAGATCAGCAGGATCATCAGGAGGGTCAAATGGTCTGATTTTCCCTGGTTCCCCCTAATTATTTAAAAACACTGTAATACTTTTCGCTTATTTTGTTAATTAATTAGTAGGGGAGGGTAGGGTAAAACGGACACTTTAGACTTTTCTAAAATTATTCATAACTCAGAAATAAATGTACCAATAGAGCTCAGTTTAGGTTCACCACAAAGGTAAATAATTGTTCTTTGTACTGAAAAAAAAAGATTAAATTTCATCAACATTTCAACCCATCACTAATATTTTAAAAAAAGTCAAGTGTCCATTTTACCCCAGCCCCCCCTATATCAGACTTTGGAGGTGATATTGCAAACAGGTCTCTTCTTCTCGCCTTTCGCGAGGTAAAGTCATCCAAAATTTTATCTAGACCTAAATCAGTCTGTCATGGAACAAAAATACAGTTTTCATAAAATTGTAGAACAATTATTTTTCTTTCAATTTTTTTGAGATGCGGAATTCCACTTGAAAAATTTTGAAGTATGGAGTGACCAATGTACTCCACAATGGTTCCGCCGGCCCTGTTTGGCGGTAGTTGCTTCGTATATAGACACGCGGCAGCGTTTGGACAGTTTCGTATAATCAGAGTCAACACTTTTCCTTGCCTGCAATGAAATTCTACAAAAACAATTTTGGATAAAACTTTCCAGGACGAAATGGATGGGATCGACTGTCCTGGAATCTTCTCCAAGAACTAATGGGAGTGCAGAAGGTATGGAATCGTCAAAAATCATCAATTTTGTTTCTGAAAACAATTTATTAAGTAGAAATAGGGGTAACGACGATTGGTCGAGGGTAATACACTCTCCAGTACTATATCTGGAATGCTGTTTGCAATGTAATACAATTTACACACTCAATAATTCCAACACTTCATCATCTACAGTAGATAAATGCCATATTCTCATGAAATTCAAATGACAATTAAACTCTAACTCTTACAAAAATGTACAAAAAAACGTTGAATTCACGTTAATTAATTTACAATAAAAAAAGATAGGTCCTTCACATGTTATTCCTTCTCATTAACTTTTTTTACAATATTTTACGTTTTGGAAGAGTGTAACCGTTTTACAATCGAAGTTGAAGGTACGAAATTCACATAGAAAGAAGGTTCAAAATCCCGTGGAAGAGAGAAAAAATTTTTTATCAAACTTAGAGCAGCATTTATTGAAAAAAGTGAATTTATGATTCAGCAAGGAAGTGGTGAAACCGTACACTATCTCGGTGGCAAGTTGTTCTAGAGGGAAAAGTCAAAATGCATTTCTTGTAGGAAATTTAATTATCTACAAAAAAGTCTGAAAACACTTTCCTCCTAGATCCACTCGTTCTCAAGACAATTACAAAATCAACGGACATGTTTACATTGTATTTTCATGTTTTACCACTTCACAAGATTAATTGATTTAATTAAAATTAATAACCTAATAATTATCAAACTCGCTTGATAAGAGCTACGACAAACGGAAGTTCTAGTTTCAAAATTCGAAATATTGTTTATCAATAATCTCATTGAGATTTGCCATTCGTTTCAAATCTTTTGCTGCATTTCGTGGTGCACGGAGCACAATCCAGTGGCCCCTGGGGTACATGAACCGGAAGCAATTATTTTCGTGGAGAACTGTATGTTGAATATTTAAATCCGTTTTTCATCTTTTGTTGATTGCTTTTTATTCATTTTTAGTTTTAGTTTTTTTTCGCTGGTTTTTGTGGTGAGACGTAGAGGGAGGAAGATACTCAACGGCTAATCTTAGTGCTGGTTGATTGGGATTTATAGTTCATCACAATCAGCGACCACGATCTTCTTGGTGGTCTTGCCACTCTGGGTGCCAAGAGCTTCGAGCTGGAAGAGAAAATTTTGCATTTTAAAGCATTTTTCAAAATTTCTGCAATAGAAATGTTTGTGGAGTATTCTATGAGCTAGAGAAGATTATTTCGATTTCTCGAAGTGGTATTTATTAATTCCAACAACACCAAGTCTTCAGTCGTTTATGGTCATTAAGGTGTTTCTTCTGTAGATTACTGGGGGGTGAAACCGAAGGGGAGTCTGATTGTTCTCGAGCCCTGATTCAATCGCTGAGCACGAAATTTTCCAATTTTCAAGTAACTATTTAAGGCCCGGGTTTTAAAGTTCTTTCGAACGCTATCTCGATGTTTTTTTTATCTTTCGTCATCTGAAATTGTCAATTAAATCCTGCATCGTGCAGGAGGTTTGAAAAATTATGAATGAATAATCAAAAAAAAGTAGAAAAAATTCTTATTTTTTTCAAAAAGCATTTTTAATTTATATTCAGAGATAATGCGAATCATGTTGCCATTCTTTGTTAATTTTTATAGTTTATTAATTTTATGAATGTGCCATTTCCAACGAGATTTTAATAAGAATGAGCTCTATGTTGATCACATTTTTGACATTTTGAGATGGACCGACTCTCAAATTCTTGAATAAATAGATAAAGTTTGGATATCATTGAAGATTATATAACAAAGTGAATATAAACTGAGATAACTAAAATATTGAAAAGATTTCATGAAAGAAAACATAACAGATATCTGAATTTGACCCCTCGTGTGATGGTTTAAATACAGATTGATTAACTCATTGAACATGGAAAATCTCGAATCACCTCGGTGTGAGAGAAGTGGGGAGTTTTTTCATATAGTAATGTGCCATAAGGAAGGCTCGATTACGCACGCAGACTCCCACACAATGGAGAAGAGCGCGGTACTGTGAGCCGGTTTAATGGGTTAAAAGAGCACTCGTTTATTTCACTGAGTAAGCGATAATACTGAAGAAAATTTCTGTCTTGGGGTCAGGATGCGAAGTGGTGTGTTTTTTCTGTACACCCGTGCTGATCCTGTACGATTTATGTTTTTTCGAATACTGGGCTCGTTCTAATTGTTATTAATAATTCCATGTTCTACGTTTTTGAGGCCGTCCAACTTCGAGGTTTTACAGACCGTTATGGATTTTAAAGTGTTTCGTGTGAAAAGTCAAAATAATGAAAAAAAATTGAAAAATTCATGAGAGAAATGTCAGTATGCTGCACCATTGAAAATTTTTACACATTTTTTTCAGATCTGTCTCAAGAAAAAAAATTATAAAATTTGGATGTTTTTGTAACCCATCCAGCTATAATCTCCGAGGTTACCCCACTCTCAATTAGAAAAATTTCAATGGCACCTAAAAAAATAATCAACTATTGAGGAAAAACTGGTGGGTGATAAATCAAATCTTTCTTGAGAACACGTATAAGTTTCAGATTTTTTTCAGATTCCATAAGAAAGTTATTTGAACAAATGATTTGAAAAAGTATAAGTTTCGGTGCAATTACGCCCTCCAACAGGAACAACAACCAATAGAACTGACCTGAGCTGTGTTTACATCCAATAGAAATTATTTGACACCCATAGGTGATGAGAAATACTCAAAAAATATTCAAATGCACACTTAAATAGTTACTTGAAACTTGGAAAATTTCGCGCTCAGCGATTGAATCCGGGCTCGAGAACAATAAGACTCCCCTTCCGTTCCACCACCCCGGTGATGTACAGACGAAACACCTTAACTGAAGACTTGACTTTTCCCGATTAAATTGATGAAATTCCCTGGGGGCCTATTCTCGAAATATTTCTGTGCGCGGAATCGACTCCGTTGACGGAACGCCTATATGATTCCTATACGCAATTCGTCTACGAAGCCACTTCTTCCGTGCACGGAAATATTTCGAGAATGGGCCCCCTGATCATTTTTTTTATGGAAGAATGTTATGGAAGAATGCCGGCATTCTGTTTTGAAGGTCATGGAGTGGGGATATTGAAATTCACCTTAGAGGGCTAAAATGGTTCGATAAACGAGGATCACATAGCGTTGATAATCAATAAGCAATAGATGGATCCATGCACATTAACTCCTTTACCGAACGAAATTGAAAGGCAAACGTCGGTAAAATGAAATTATCTTTGATTGGCGAAAAGACCCATAAAGTGAATTTTCGTCGTCATTTCCCATTTTCACCTTCAATATTTTCCTTGGACTGCGAAGAATAAAATTGAGTATTCATTTTCCATTGCATAGAATGGATTAAGAAAAAATTATTCTTTTAGATTTAGTCGGTCTGCTCGACTCGATTTTTTAGACATTACGCAAGAACAAACAAAAAAGAGTGCATTGAAAGAAACATTTTTTTCATGGGCTGTTATACATAATTTTTGACGTAAAATGGGTACTTAATTTCATTTTCTAGAGTCGAACGAAAATTGTGGAATACAAGAATCTACATCAGAATTTACAAAGACTCTTCAATTTTAGCGAGGTCTCCCCTTAAGAGGTGATCGTTCTGTCAACTTTTTAACAAAAATACAGCGAAAAATTTGCCGAGAAAATTAGGATGCTAACATCTCTCAGCAGACAAGGTTGGAACTGTCCGTGTTTTTGCAGTTTGTATGCTGCTGGAAATGAGTATTTTTCAAATATCTCCACCATCTTGATATGCAACAATTCCTTTGAAAAGTAGAATGGTGAATTTAGAATTTTCCATAGAAAAACTGCAAAAACACTGGGTTTCTAGTCTCACCCCACTGGAAGATGTTAACATCCCACTTTTCTAAGTAAATTTGAGATCAAATTCCAGAGCCATCTTTTTAGTGAACTGAAGAATTCCCAAAAATTTAGGTAACTTGGAGAAAACAAACATCAAATTTTTTAATTCCAGAAAGTTATCGTAATTTCCCGACATTTTCCGGACATTTCCAGACCAATCAAATTCCCTGAGAATTCCCCATTTTCCAGATTTCCCTTACGGCTGGACACATCCATTATTTTCAAAAAAATCCAGGAAATTTCAAGAAAATTCAAGAAATCTCCAGAACACACTGGAACTTTCAATGGTGTAGCCCCTTGTGAGCAACTTAGCACAGTAATTTATAGTCTATGTTAGAACGTGGATTCTAAACTAATTAACAGCGAAAATTCCATTGAAATCCATCACGAACAAAGAAAACAGCAACGAATTCAGTAGCGAAGCGATAAAACAAATTAAGTCGACTTGGCTCTTCGTCGAGTTTGCGAGAAATATCTCCGAATCTAAGGGAGACAGCGAAATTTTTATAACGACCTTGTTTGTAGAGTGAATTGAGAGCTACAAAAAATGTTTGTTTGAGATGAGGATCTAATTTTAGGGTAGATGTGGGAGGTGTTGATTTCAGGATAGGCTGGAAATTAATTGGAACAGCGATTTATAAAACGTCACTGTTTTAGTGGAATCGAACAACTTCGTTAACCGTAATATTTACACGTTAGTTTGAACTTGTTTGTTGAGTGTCTAAAATTATTAATACAGAGGTTGATGTACTGAATTGTTAAATAACTGTTAAATGCCTGTGATAAGTCTCTGATAATTCACTGAATTTGAAAAGGTGATGTACTTCCACGTATAATTGCTAGATTGCAACTTGAATACGTTGATGTACTCGTAAGTGATAGACTATTACCGTCAGTTATGTAGTTTGAACTACGCGTTGATTCTACAAAGGCTGATGATGTACTACTTTTGGGAGTTTTTGCTATAACAAAAATTTTGTTATCTGCCTTAGATTCCGAGATATTCATTGAAAACTAACTATTTAACCAATAGTCGAAATTGACTTAAGGCCCGGACTATCTTTCAAATGTTATCTGTATTTTTTTTATCTTTCGTAATCAAAAATTCTCAATTGAGTGGTACATCATGTAAAAATTCCCCAAAAATATGATAAATTGATTAAAAAAATAGAAAAAATTCTCAACTTTTTCAAAGAGCGTTTTTAATTGAGATTCAGAATGAGTTGAAAAAAGTGAAAATTACAAATATCTGATTCGCTGTGGCAAATTATCTATTAGCTGTCATTTTCCATGGTGGATAACAAAACACTAACTCCTCATGGAAAGTGACAGGTAGGTATCTCAATTTTCAAAACAATGGTATGTAATCATCTTCCATTTTTATGTGATAAAAGTGTGATTAAAAAAATCCCCAAAATATTACAACTTTTTTCAAAGAGCCTTTTCCGTAATAAATGTCTCTGTGCAGTGTGGGAAGAGATTTACGAAATCAGTCTTCCCCCTGCATGATGTTGGGTGACAGGCCGCCATTTGTCACCGTAAATCAGATACATTTTTTAATTTCTTGTTATTCAACTTATTCTGAATATAAATTAAAAATGCTCTTTGAAAAAATTAAGAATTTTTCCTACTTTTTTTGACTATTCATTCATAATTTTTCAAAACTTCTGCATGATGCAGGACTTAATTGACAATTTCAAATGACGAAAGATGAAAAAAAAAACATCGAGATAACGTTCGAAAGATAGTACACCCGGGCCTTAAACTGTTTTATCGCTTCGTTACTGACTTTATCATATATATGTAAAATTCATTCATAAACTCTCTTCGATTATCAAATTGATCTCACCTTTCTCACAACATCCATACCCTCGATAACCTTTCCAAAGACAACGTGTTTGCCATCGAGCCAGCTGGTCTTAGCACATGTGATGAAGAACTGACTTCCATTGGTGTCAGGTCCAGCATTGGCCATGGACAATAGACCAGGTTCGACGTGCTTCAGCTGGAAGTTCTCGTCCTGGAATTTGTTGCCGTAGATCGACTTGCCACCAGTGCCATTGTGGTTCGTGAAATCACCACCCTGGCACATGAAGTTGGGAATCACTCTGTGGAAGCTGCTCCCCTTGTAACCAAAGCCCATCTCCCCTGTGCACAAGGCACGGAAGTTCTCAGCAGTTTTCGGTGTAACATCGGTCCTCAACTGCGGAAAGATAAACATTTCGGTCGTTTGAGTCATTGATAAGGAAAAACTGGTTAAACATCATTGCATAACTGAGAAAAGAAACAATCGGGTGATATCATTGTTAATTATGTAATTATTGTTATCGGGGGAGTAAGTGGAGAAAACAATGTCGACACTTTCTTTGAATATCACTCATTAATAAGAGAATCCCATAATACGCTGAGAGAAAAACGAAGAAGTTCTCAAACAAGTCCTGTTTGGGCCAACAAAATCGTCAGTTGTAAATTACCAAAAAGAAAAATTGCTTGGTTCGAATTTAAAAGTCTCAAACCTGAATAATTTCTCTGCTTTCAACAACAACCAAATATTTGGTTCAAGAGGTGGATTATTCACAGAAGACGGTGCCTTTTCAGGACAAAAATATCTTTTATAGAGGGAAGTTTATCAAGAAATATTTTTTTCATCACTGAGTCCGCTTTCCGCACATTCACCATCGAAAATTTTCTGTTATCCAATTTTCATTAGAATCATCCTTTTAAACAGAGAATTTCCGATTCACTCATTATTATCACTTTTTACGTTTGTTCTGGTTTTTCATTCAGTGAGGAGAAGCGAGGGGAAGGTAGCCTTCATAAAAAATTTGAGAAATTTGTATCCCAGAATGAAGAAAGGAAAAATCTATGGACTTTTTTCTATTAAATATTCTTTTAGGAATACGAGATTATAAAATTGCATGATCTCCCATAGAATTAGCACAACAAATCAATAGAATTTTCACAAAACTCCAATAGAGTTTTTCAAGGGTTTTTGTAGTATTTTTCTTATATCTAACAGAGTACAAATTACTTCAATTTTTCTTTTTTTCTTTTGTGAATTTTTTTTTCAGTGGGGGGGGGGCGAGCCCCCCCCCAACCCCCCCTCGGGGGCTTCGCCCCCTGGACCCCCTTCTCCACCCCCACCCCATCCCTCCTTTGCGGGACTTCATGATAAAAAATAGATTATGTCATAAGGACGATAGGTCGAGGTTTGTGAGGAGTGTGAAGTTTGCAGCACGAGGCGTCGGTAAGTCGGAGACGAGGCTCGCCGAAAGCGAAGAATCTACTATTCTTGCCTGCACAGATAATACAATTTTGTTAAAAAAGACAATCTATTTTTACATTCGCAATTTTTAATATCGGCGCACGCTTCGCATGTTTGTTACAAAAATATTTTTTTTTTAATTTTTTTAGCAAATGATTTTTTTGGCGCAAGTAAAACTTGTTTGAGAACTCTGTTGTTTTTCTCTCAGCGTGGTTCCCGGAATTTCCCCGTAAAAAATCGTCTTCGAAAATTTCTTCTGAAGGTTCAATGAAAAACACAATTAATCTTTTCTCAGAAAATTCGTTTTCGAGATACAGCAAATTTGCAAAACTTCTTTTTCACTATATATCTGATATATCATAGTTTCAATTTCTCTTTAAAGAATTGTAATAGGAAAGCTGACATCTGGTAGAATTGTAGCTCTTGTGATATCACAGGATACAATTTTGGATGGACAAAATCGGATGAGTAGTTTGAGATACTGAACTTTTTTTGCAAGCCTCATTTGCTCAAAATCTCTAAAACTATACTGAGAGAAAAACAAACCCGTTGTCAAACCAAATGAATTCAAAAAAGAATTTTCTGCCCTCCGGCCGGAAAGCGTCAACTTCCTGGCCGCGGCGCCAAACGAAGTTGCCACTTTCCGGCTGCGTCGAGCAGAAAAATAGTATACACACCTTGGCCAGTAAATAAGAAAGCCTCAGATCACATGTAATTGTTGGCCGAGGCGAAGCCGAGGTCGACAAACATGTGATCTGAGACATTCCTTACTTTACTGGCCGAGGTGTGTAATCTACTATTGTTTGATTCGAATTAGAAAGTCTCAGACATGAATAAGTGTTCTACTTTAGACAACAACGGAATATTTGGTTCAAGAGGCGGATAATTCACACCAGACGGTGCCTTTTCAGGATGAAAATATCTAATATAGAGGAAAATTGATCAACAAATATTTTATCCCTAAGTTACAAGATTGCTATCATATCATTATTATTGTTTCATTCAAGTGTTCATTTCTTATCTGTGATTATTACACAGCCGAAACGAAAAACTATCCCTTGTTTCGCATAAAACAAAGATTTTTCGGTAGTAAAATATGTATGCGAGTATCGAATAACGAAGTAGTAATGCTAGAAATGACATTTCTTGTGTGTACAGAGAATGCAATTGTTTTTGAACTACTAAATCTATATTTGCGACAAAAATGTTTCATTCCGGCGCACTCTCTGCATGTTTAGCACAAAAAAATTCTTCTTGATAATTTCCAAAAAACGATTTTCTTGGACAAGTAAGACTTGTTTGAGAACTTTGTCGTTTTTCTCTCAGTGGACAAGACCTACGACGCAGTCTTATGACAAACTGTTTGTTGTTGTAACCTTCAAATAAAGTCGGAACAGTAGATTTGATCCAATTCAAATTAAAAAATGGATGATTCACAACAAAAATTTCGCGTCTAAATTATTCTCCCATAAAAAATACATAGTTCCTATTTTATCTTTTTTCATATCTCCATTATTTACAGAAATATATCTCGGTAAGTGAGAGCGCGGGCTTTGGCATTGAATTCCATTAGCTCCCTCGCACTCACTTAACAGGCTACATCTCTGTAAGTAATGGAGATACGAAAAAAGAAAAAATGATCGAATCCGTGTATTTATGATGAGGAAACAACTTAGATTCGATTTTTTTCTGTATCTCTAACCGTTTACTCGCAATACTGTGATAAATAAAAACTTTGTGGATAACTGTCCCATCATGCAGCACGAAATCGTTAATATCTCATTAACCGCTGGGTGTAGGGACAAATGTTAGAAAACTAATTATGCATAAAATTCAATGGCGAACATTCTTCATTTGAATGATTTTTCTCTATCTCCGCCGAGTTTATCGCTAAATGCATCGAAGCGCGTTCACACCTTGCGCAAGTGGCTAAAGCATTGCTCGTTTCGCTCCCACCCCCGATAAAGTTTTATCTATCATGGTTAGGGAAAAAAAATCGTGAAACAGAAAATATACAGAAAACAGTCGGACGGCAACTTGCAAGATCCGAATTCGAATCTTGCATTTACATTCAGCACCACCAGAAACGTTAATTCAATTTAATTTAAAAAAAAAACAACAACAACGTAAATTCCAATAATAAAATTTACTGGACCTCGTAGTGCACACAGAAACAGAGCTAGCGTATCGACTAATGAGATAATTCCATGATTCGTTGAATGATAGAGATGTGCGGGTAGTAGCTAGTCGTTACTTTTAATCCATAATTTCTCAAACTCGAAAGTAACGAGTATCGAGATGGCAAGGTATTCGGAATTTTTTGTAAATTTCTGTCCTAGCCGCCTGAAACCAAAGAATGTTCGAATGATATTTCTCGATGCAAACTCCCACTTCATCCTCTGAAAGCTCCAAAAAAAAAGAAGAATGTGACAAAAGAAGAAGGATGTGACAGAAGATTCTCTAACTGATATAGGGGAGAGTGGGATAAAACCGACATTTTTGGCGTTTTTAAAAATATAACTCAGAAGCAGATTTATAAATTGAGATCAGTTTAGGCTCATCGCAAAGGGGAAGAATTGTTCTTTTCCTTGACAAAACAATATTCCATTTCATCCACAATTCAACCCGTCATTAATATTTTCAAAAAGTCGAAAGTGTCCATTTTACCCCGCCCTCCCCTAAAATGGTTTTTTAAAAATATTTTATTAAAATGTTAAATTGTGGCGCAATTATCCCCATTTAACTGCGCCACTTTACCTAGTTTAATTATTCTCGTAATTTAACTCTTATTTTTTATTTCAATCATCGATAAAAAAAATTACGAGTAACGAGTTTTGAGGAACGAATATTTTCTCATATTGTAACGACTCCTTTTGGGACCTAAAAGTGCCGAGATTACACATCTCTATTGAATGAAAAATTTTTTAAACAAAAGGGCGATATTCAGAGAAAAATATCGAGAAACTTCATTTGTAGAACAAAATTTGTTCTAAACCCACTACTTCCGAAGAAAAACCCCCAGCCAATCTGTTCAACTATTAAAATCTCTCCCTTCCCGAGCTCTGGATAAAATTACCGGAAATTAATCATGCGGACACTCGCAGAAATTCTCCCCCTCAACAAACCTATAAATACCTACCTCAAAGATAAAAATAAAACGAAATGAAAATTTTCAAACTCTCTTCGAAGAAAAAATAATTACTTGATCAAAAACAATTCCTAAACGATTCAGTAGCGAAGTGTTAAAGCGGATTAAGTCAATTTTGACTATTGGCCAGTTATCAATGAATATCTCGGAATCTAAGAGAGATAGCAAAATTTTTGTTATAACCTTTTTTGTAGAACCGAGTGAGAACTACAACAAATGTAATTACAAAAATTTTGCTATCTCCCTTAGATTCGGAAATATTTCTCGAAAACTCAACTGTGAGATAAATGGACTCAAACCGTTTTACTACTTCGTTACTGAATTATAAAACTCACAATCCACCACTATTTAAAAGCAGATGAAGTGGTAAAGCGGTTTAAGTCAATTTTGACTACTGGCCAGTTTTCAATGAATATCTCGGAATCTAAGAGAGATAGCAAAATTTTTGTTATAACCTTTTTTGTAGAACCGAGTGAGGACTACAACAAATGTAATTACAAAAATTTTGCTATCTCCCTTAGATTCGGAAATATTTCTCGAAAACTCAACTGTGAGATAAGTCGACTCAAACCGTTTTACTACTTCGTTACTGAATTATAAAACGCACAATCCACCACCAATTAAAAGCAGATGAAACGTTAAATTTCATCTTGTCATTAATCTCATCTCGTAGACGTCATGCAAAAATAAAACGGAAATGAGTTGAAATAGGAATGAAATCCAATGGAATTTGCAGTCTCATCACGAAAGAAAAGACTAGACCCTCACGTCCCTACATATTCCTTAAGACCTCAAATCCCGGAAAATGTACAACTGAAAAATCAATTCCCCCAAAACCGAATAAAAAAACTCAAATGATCAAAAAAAAACACAAGTAGCGGCTGAAGTAAATGTTGCATGAAGTAAATTTTGCTTCATGTGAAAATAAATTATTATAAAGTGAAATAAGACCTCAACACAATCGAATTCTGCAGCTCCATCGCGAGAGAAAAGCCCAGTCTCAAATCCCCAAGTGCTGAACAATTAAAAAATCATTCGCCAAAAATAAACGAAAGAAATTCATCGGACTCTCCAAGACTAGAGAAACAAAAACCCGCAAGTAGTGAATGACGAATGGAAAATTTTGCGCACGAGGCACGAGGTGAACACAATGGCGGGCAGAGATCAGTCATCACCTCGCCTCCAAAAAAATCCCCATCCATCCCGCGCACCCTATACCGCCCCATTTCCATTTTATCGTCGATAAACGCGTCAATTGAGGCTGAAATAAGGTGATGAGTTTGCGTAAGAGATTCAATTAAAAAAACGCGCAGTGTTCGAGCGATACAAAATGGCCACAGAGGGGAAGGGGCACGATGGGTCAGCCGGCAAAGCCCACACTATTAACGATTTAATCGTTATTAATTGATGATTTAATGACTCACCTCCATGATGATGCGTCCCACCGGCTGATTGTCGGCGGTCATGTCGAAGAAAACACGTGGCAGAGACATTTTTTCAGCTGACGCTGCGAAATTTTTAACCAGAGATGCTAAGGACGGGCGACTGCGGCGGGCGGTGGCTCCCAAATGGCTGAAGCTACTGAAGGTCGAATCAATTGACAACCGGCAGATCGATGCCAACGCCATTACTAATGGCACCACTGGCACGGCCTTATTTTAACAGGGGTGGATTTTTCGGAGATTAGGGCCAAGTGATAGGGGGATTGAGAGATTGTGGCGAGTCTGGCACGTGCAGCAGAGTTTTCGGCTTTTATTATTGCGTAACGGAATGAGAGTTGAGGGTTTGAAATTGAGAGAGTCTCGGCATGGAGGAGGAGAATACGGGAGTCAGTGCCGAGGGCTTCCGGTTGGAGAGGCGGGAGAGCGCGGCGGAATTTGATTTGACGATAACATCATTTTTGGGGCATTTGTTGCGTACACTGGGAGAAAAAGTTGCAGGCGGCTGTATCTTTGATACACCTGTAATGATACGTGGATACGTCCATGGTCTTTCCTTCTTTCTCGAATTTCCTAGAAACTCCCGGAATTTTCTCGAAATTTCGAGAAATTTCTCGAATTATCTCGAAATGTCTAGAATTTTCTAGAATTCCGATAGACGGCGCTGCACATAAGGACCATTTCTCAAAATGACCCTCTATATTGAAACCATAGACGTATCCACGTCAAAACAAACCCGTTGTCAAACAAGTCTTGTTAGGGCCAACAAAATCGCTAGTTGAAAATTACGAAAAAAGAATTTGTTTGGGGCGAATTTGAAAGTCTCGAACATGAATTGTTCTGCTTTCGACAGCAATGAAATAGTTGCCTCAAGAGGCGGATAATTCACACCAGACGGTGCCTTTTCAGGATGAAAATATCTCATATAGAGGAAAAAAAGGCGTCATTTTCCTGAAATTCTGCACCTGGGTGGAGCTTTCATGGAGGAACATAAATTAAATAATTCAAGGGGCCTAGGAGAATTGTTTAGAAGGGATAATTAAAAAACTCATGAAAAATCGGAATTCTGCGTGCGCAACTTGGAATAGCGATGATGTCAGGGTTAGAAATCGTGGAGGGGAAAGCGCGGCAAATACGAATGGAGTTGTGGTGATTCATTTCGCTATAGGAAGGAACATAACAGCTGGATAAATCAGCGCTGTTAACTTGTACCTCGAACGGCACGACGTTGTCACTTTTTCTATCCACATTAATTATTTTTCAGTTATCCAAAAGACAAGATAGAAAAATAAAGGAAAGCTTGAAATATGTGGGAAAAAAACAGAAAAATTATTTTAAAAAATATTTTGAACGCAAAAATGGTCGACATAGATTGAAAATTTGCCATTGGAATACCGTTTGTTTTTGTTCAGCGATTGGTTTTCTGCGAGAGAACAATAGATTCCCCTCCGACTTACCTCCTACGTGACCGCCGCGCCATCAATATATTAAATTCTCGATACACAATCGTCAACAAAAGTTCTGTCCTACTAACCTTAACTGAGTGGGGGCTCATGGCCAATGAGAAATGAGCGATACTCTTAACTGGCCAATCACATACCATACTCAGTTCAGGCTAGTAGGACAGAATTTATGTTGACAATAGATCTTTTCATTCTGAGAGTCACTAGATTTGCGGACACTTTTTTCCCATGTTAATTCCCCTAGGATTTGCGGACACTTTATCGAATTTACATATAAATCATGGTTTTTGAGCGCTCAAGTGTATATCATTGTAAAGTTCAATATTTATCAGAATTTTCCATGGTTTTTTCGGAGATTTTTTCGTTGAATGAACGAAATAAATATTTCCCCTAGATTTCCAGAATGAAAAGGTCTATTGAAGGGTGAACAGGCCAATTGCTGGAAGGTTAAGGGAAATTCGAGTTTCATGATAGGATCTAAAATACTTTTACTGCCGTGTGGCACACGATATTTTATGCCTCGAGGACTGAATCGCGGTTTTCCGTCCCTAAAGGCATAAAAGAATCACCTAAATGGAGATACGATGACTTCCATACCTTCAAGGATGTTTTAATTAGCAGGAAAAATTATTTGAAGTGAAAATAACAAAACAAAGAATAATTATATTATGAACTAGTTGAATGCAGCCGAAACCCCTAATTTCTGGGCGACTGGGCCATATTTTTTTTATTTATGAATTGTCGATCAACAGAAAAAATAGTTAATTAATTATAATAATAGTAATATTAATAATATAATACTAATAATAATAATAATTGTATATATAACGGAGAAGCCATTTTCGAGGCGACGGATGTATCAACGCACAGCCCAAACTACAAGAGCTACGAGCATGACCTTTTGTCTACAGCTACCCTTAGTGACGTAAGCTCCCACTAAGGGAGGGTTTTAGGGAATTCACCCCCTAAGGGGGTGAAAAGGGGGCAACATTTTTTATGCGATTGCGAGAACCGCTCAAGTTAGAGAGTTGAAAATGCGCGTGTAGATTCTCCTTTCAAAATAAAAAGACACGTGTTTTTTGTTTTCTCGAAAATCCACCCCTGAGAGGGTAAAACGCAGGAAGTTCTAGAAATTTCTACAACTTTCACAAGGTTTCTCGAATTTTCTAGAAAATGAGGGAATATTCTTCGAAACTGAAAACATAATCTATTTAGCCAATGATAGTGGAAATTTCTAGACCTTCCGGGAGAACTCGAGAATGCTCGCGATAGTTACTAGACAAATTATTCTCATTTCTATTATTATGAGATATTTCTTTGGAATTTCCGCCGTTTCCTCGAAAGTTCCCAGGTTTTCTGAACTGTTCTGGAAAATTAGAGAAATTTCTCGTTTTCTCCAAAATTCGAAAAACTTCTCACATTTTCTAGAAAAATCAAAATTTCTCGAGTCTTCTAGAAAATTCGAATAATTTCTGAAGTTTTATAGAACATTCGCGAAGTTGCGCCAATTTTCTAGAAAATTCGAGAAACTTTTCAAGTTTTCTAGAAAATTCGAGAAAATTCTCAAGTTTTTTAAAGAGTCCAAGAAAGTGCTTGAGTTTTCAAGTGAATTCAAAAAACTTCTCAAGTTTTTCGGGAAACTCGAGAAACTTCAACTTTTTCTTCATTAACTTTGACTTATCATAAATAATATTTCCTTCAATGTGATACCATTCATTCATTTGGGAATGAATAAAAAAAAGCAATAATCATCATCATCATATCAATTATTCTACATCAATTTTCAACTAGCCGATCGATAAGGCGCGCGGGAAGCAAGCGCCTCATGTTGCTAGTAATTTATAATAATATTATTGAAATAATATCTCAATAATATTATTGAAAAGCGCAATTATTATTACAATTTTCGTTTTATTATTTACGGAATATTCAGTAGAAGTTGAAATTGTCCAGAGACTAACCCCCGTCCAGAAAATGTTCTGTTCATCCTACCAACATTTTCACATTCTCGATATAGATCGGATAGTTATAGTAATGACCCCGGAAGTTGAAAGCCGAGATTTCATGATATCTCCACATTTCATGACCCCGAAAAATTTCTTATCATATTTTTAGGGAGATAATCGAACGTGTGTCCGTGTGTATGTGACCAAACGCTTAAACAGGTGAAAAAATTTAATAAAAAAACGTGGCGAATTCGCTAGACGATTCTGTTGAATTTCTATAAGTTTTTGGCCGATTCTATTGAAATGATCAATATAAAATATTCTATAAAAAGTTAGAATTCGATTTTTCGATGTGACTTATTGTATTGCGATGTTTTCTATAGCACTTCCTCGGCTCAAATTTTCCAAGTTTTTTTTGTTGATTTTCTTGATGAGAAGAAGAAAAATACAATAAAAAAAAATTGGAAAATTTGAGCCGAGGAAATTCTATAAAAAATATCTGAAGAGAATAAATTTTAAAAAATTGAATTTTGAAAAAAAAAAATTTTTTTTGGCAAATTTTTTTTGTGTCCATTTTACCGCAGGTGTCCACGGATATTTCCTCATCGAGACCCACAATGTAATATTTACGCAATATCGATAATTTAAAAAAAATTATTTTATCTTCCGTTAAGAAAAAGTTCAAAAAATTTGAAATAAATTTAAATTACTTCTAAGAAAAAATAATTTTCTCAATTTGTTCACTCTACTTCCGGTGTTTTCCAACGACCACAGTCAAAATTTCCGGCACAGCCATCATTTTAACCGCGAAATTTGAATAATGAACAGCGAATTTTCTTTGAAAAACCAACAATCCCAGCACAATTTTCAATTATTCGCCTAAACATTGAAATAAATTATCTCATTAATGCATTTTATTCACATCTCATAAACAATCATGACAAAAATTTATCATCACCTCCCACAAATCAAATCAATCACCTTCATCTCCTAAAATCATCAATTTATTGTGAAATTCTACGAGAACAATTTTAATCTCTCTGTTTAGACAGAAACAGAAATGAAAAATTTACTGTTCTCTAAAAAAATAAATTCCACCAGTCACTCCTTCGGCTCACGTAGTCCTCCGGGAAACATGGCGCCTGCATGAAGGACGCTGAATGCTGAATGGGCCAAACTGATTAGTAAACCCTTAAAAAAATTAGTTTCATAATTAAATAAAGTAAATAAATCACTCGTGAGTGAGATAAACGTGAATCCTAGTTGATAAATAATTATCTACCTCAGGAATGAGTAATTTGTCACCGTTCGGAGGTGGGAAGAACCCCCCGTGGGTCCGAAATGCAGGTGAATATTAGTATAAAAATTTTACCCACTGAAACAACAGAACATTTATTTGTCCCCATTTTTTTTTCCATTTCCCTTCTAAAATTTCATCATAACCGATTCCACTTTTTTCACCTTTGGAAAATCCTACAACACAATTTTTTTGCGGGGATCGTAATTATCACGCGATTAATGTTTTCATGAGGGAAATTGTGAGCTCTAGGTTTTTTTTTCAGTGTGTGAGAAAGTGATTCTCTTTTATTTTTAGAAAATTCAATTATCAGGCTTTTTATTCAGTGTCGTAAGACGAATGAGGTGCTGATGTTGCTCGTGGGCGAAAGAATTACTAAAGTCCTTATTATAAATCCGATACACTACGTAACCATGTCCCTATTACCTATTGCACATGTGTCTATTATATTTTTCAAGGTTAATAAGTGATTAGAAGAGTAAGAGAGGATTTTATCAAGGTATCTGGTGGGGGAGAAGGTTTTTGTCGAGAATTTAAAGGGCTACACAAAAGGTCTTTTGAATTTTTTTTCTAAATCTGATGCTGTTGGAGATATTCTTGCAATATTAATTACTTGAAAGGGGATCAATGTTCTTCTTTCGTAAATTTATGAAAAATTGTTGAATAATGGATGGAAAATTATTATAATTACACCTGGAACTTGTGGAAATCACACGGAAATGCAATTCTAAATTGTTATTTCAAAGTAATTATTTTTGCTGGTTGAATAATTCGTTTATTTGTTGTTTCATCCCATTAGAATGGCATCAGAATGAAAAATGAAATAGTATTCCCCATTTCACTAGCGAGGTGGTAGAACAGTTTGAGTCGACTTTTGAAAAATAACATTTTCGTCTCAATCGACCCCTAAAACGACCGAGATAAATTTATTGGCTCCCCCAACGGAAGTGTTTTGACTTGAACAGGTTAATCTCTTCGCTACTGTTTTCGAATTACATTATTCAACTGTTTTGATGAATGCGAAATAGAAAATTTATTTTTCACAACAAAAAATTCCTCTTGTATTATAAATAGTATATAGTTGTTTTTGCTAATAAATTAGTAATATACTTCCAAATGGTTATTCTGCATATAATTTCCTTCTGTCATGTGTAACTCATTGTTTGTTTCATTTTATTAAATTGAATAAGATTTTCTTTTACCTAGTTTTGTCAGATTTTCAACTTAGTTGAATGTTATCAGCATCATTATTCTTATTATCCCTTCTCTTCTATACAACCGATTGTCTTTTTTACTGTTCCATCTCTCCCCTCAGCTCTTCGATGGAATGTTGATAGAAAAATTTTATTTAGACATACTTGAATGAATTTGAAACATCACATTTGAAGAAACCATCGGAGAGCTCACTTTCAGGGAAATTCATGAAAAATTCCAAATTTTCGACAATCAGCATTAAAATCAAATCAACCAATATAGCTATCGAAATTATCTTTTAACTTCGACTTGATGGCATTAAAACAAACATTTTAAGCTATGATTGAATTCGTTTGAAGCATGATATTCAAAGATATCCCCGGAATTCTGATTTTCGAAAAATACAAACTTTTAAAAATTTTCGAATAAATCAAAATAACGATTATTGCTATCGCCTTCATCTTCGAACTCGGCCGAATGGACATCCAAACAAATTTTTTAAGCCATCATTGAATCAGTTCAGCACATTTTTTTTCGTTATCGTGGGACAACCGATTTTCGAGAAAATTCAAAAATTTTTAAAACTAATCGATGAATTGAATTTTAATTAATGGTGATCGATAGGGCTCAACAATACCTACATTTGAGAAAAAAAAGATTCGATTCCATCTATTCATTAGCGCACGATTGAAGAAAGTCTTTACCACATACACATACGTACGGGCACGGTCTAAAAATTCCATTTTCGGACTTTTTGAATCATAATGGGTCGATCTAACACAAAAAATCCAAAATTGAAATTTGAAGGGTTACAATATTTCCATTCGAAAGCAAAACCAAGAGAATTCAGAGTTGAATCAATTTTATTTTATCTGTTTCAATTGCTGAAATACAATGATTTCAAATAGAATTTCTCTAATTCAAAATTTTTTAATATTATTTCATTGGGCATGTTCAATAAGTCTGAAACATCATTTAATTACATAATAATAATCCGATAAAAATTTTCATCACCGATTTGAATTCTTTGGTATTTTTTATGTATTCTATGGAAATGTGGGGATAGAAATTGAAATTATGGTATTGGTTCGTTATTCGAAAAAATATATCAATTTGAAATTTTTCCCTAGACATTGAAAAATTAAAAATTCTGTTTTCGTGTTGATCACATTTCTCTCTCGCTTTTCATTTTGTTCCATCAGAATTAGATTATAGGAAGAAAATACATTGATTTTTCTTCATTATTTTAAAAAAACGTTTTGAAATTTTCAAGCTTGCAAAATGGATTTTTAAAATTAATTTTCCTTTCTTGCATTTTCCGTTTTCCCTCTGAACGAAATACGATCACAGAAATTAAAACCGTTAATCTCCCTTTATTTTTTAAGAAGAAAAAAATATTTTGAAAAATTTCGAAAAGACAGAAAACTAGATTTTTTCATTTTATTGATACTGATTGATGATGATCAATCTCTCTTTGCAATTTCCCTCTTCGGTTCCATTGAAATGAGACCAAAGCGATGTAAAATGTCCATATTCGTTCACATTCCCAGATCATTGGGACTAATCAATTTAACGCCCGGGTGGATTATCTTTTGAACGCCATCGCGATTGTTTTTCCATCTTCATAATGTAAAATCTATCACAATTTCCATTGGATTTAACTTCACACAGGAGTCCCTAGAAATTATGATTGTACAATAAAAAAAAAGTAGAAAAAAAACTGAACATTTTCAAAGAGCGTTTTTAATCAAGATTGAGAAATAAGTTCGATAAAGCGGAAATAGTGAATAGATAATTTATCATGGTAACTAAAGATCTGACAGCCATTGACTACAGTGACAAATGACGACCTGACAAACATTAGATACATCGAATTTTTAATTTGCAATTTCCTCCCTATTGGGTTTATTTCCCAATATTATTCAAAAACGCTCTTTGAAAATGTTCAACTTTTTTTCAACATTTTTTTGATAGTACAATCATAATTTTTGGGGACTCCAGGGATATGTAAAACTGAATAGCAATTGGAGATAATTTCAAATTATCAAAATAAAAAAAAATCACGTTCGAAAGATAATCGCTAAAGAAAAACAAAGAAATGAAAAATTTGAGGTATGATTATCGAAAATTGTTTGTCGATCTGTATTCTCACGTGATTTATGGGGAATTCCTCTTCATTCAATGTTGTAATTTGTGAATTAAGAAAAAGACAATATAATAACAATAAGAATGAATAAAATTAAATTAATCTAATTGTGAAAACGGAAATGGAAATAGAAGAAAATAAAATGAAATAAAACAAAATATAAAAATGTCGGAAATTTGCTGACAATTTGCTTGTTTAGGGACAAACAAACGTTGTTTTAACTAGCGAATTAATCTTTAATTTCGCTAGTTATAAGAAAATTTTAATAGTATTGTAATTTGAATAATATTTTGACCAGCTCTGAAATCAATTTATCACGAGGCACAAAAACTATCACTCATTTTATCACTCAGTAATACATTAATTAATAATCACGAATAATTTCCCCCAAAAACAATTCCCTACCCCCCATGAATTATTTATATATGAATCGTCAACTGAATCCTAAAAATGTTTTTTTTGTTTTCTCTCATTTTCTGAAGTACAAAATGGGGATTTTCTAGGCCAGGGAATTCAAAACATTCAGCAACAGATGTTGGGCCAGGCCATGGGTGGAATGGGGGGTCAGCCGATGGTCCAGTACCAGCAGCAGACTCAGCAGGTCTATCAACAAGGCCTTGGGTTGCAACAGCCCAACTTGACCATGGCCTCGATGGCACAACTGGGCTCGAATCTCCCCTCTGGAATTGCTGGACAATTGTACCCCCAAGTGGCGACTGTTTCCTACCCCACACCGAGGACACTAAATGCCAATGCGTTCCAACAGACTGTTGGGGGCGTTCAGCAGCAGGTGCAGCAGAATGTCCAATCCTCCTCGACTAAACAGAGGGTGTTCACTGGGACTGTCACTAAAGTTCATGATAATTTTGGATTTGTCGATGAGGATGTTTTCTTTCAAACTAAGTGAGTATTTATGGCGCTATTGATTTATTAGGATTATTTGGTGTGGTTTGCCGGAGAAATGATGATATTAGTGAAGAATTTTCGTAAGGGGTTACGAAAGCCATTGAATTGTGTATAATTTTTTTATCTCAATTCATTCCTTTCGGATTATATTCGTGATGAATAAAGGTATATATGTCTTTACATTGAGAGAAAAACGCCAAAGTTCTCAGACAAGTCTTACTCGTGCCAAGAAAATAGTTTTTGAAAATTATTAAAAAAGGATTTTTTGTGCCAAACATGCAGAATGCGCCGGAATGAAAATTTTTTATCGTAAAAATACATTTAGTAGTTTAAAAAAATTACATTCTCTGTACACGCAAGAAGTGTCATTTCTAGAACTACTCCTTTGTTATTCGATACTCTCATACGTATTTTGCTCACAAAAAATCTTTGTTTTATGTGAAACAAGGGATAGTAGTTTTTCGTTTCGACTGTCTAATAATCACAAACAAGAAATGAACCCTTAAGGCCCGGGTGTACTATCGTTCGAACATTATCTCGATGTTTTTTTTCATCTTTCGTCATCTGAAATTGTCAGTCAAGTTCTGCATCATGCAGAAGTTTTGAAAAATTATCAATGAATAATAAAAAAAAAGTAGAAAAAATTCTCAATTTTTTCGAAGAGCATTTTTAATTTGTATCCAGAATAAGTTGAATAACAAGAAATTGAAAAATGTATCTGATTTACGGTGACAAATGGCGGCCTGTCACCCAACATCATGCAGGGGGAAGACTGATTTCGTAAATCTTTTCCCACACTGCACAGAGACGTTTATTACGGAAAAGGCTCTTTGAAGAAAGTTGTAATATTTTGGAGAATTTTTTAATCACTTTTATCAGATAAAAATGGCAGATGGCTACATACCACTGTTTTGAAAATTGAGATACCTAGCTGTCACCTCCCATGAGGAGTTAGTGTTTTGTTATCCACCATGGAAAATGACAGCTAATAGATAATTTGCCACAGCGAATCAGCTATTTTATCTCAAATTTTGCAAACTGTGTCTAAATGCATTCAATAATGTGTGAAAAAGTCTTCATAAAATTGGTTGCATTTTTTTAATATCCTACCCCTCGCCCGATTATCCTCAATCAAAAATTGATTGAATGAAAACTTGAGTATTTTATGATTATCATTATTCTAGTGCATGTGTGAAGGGCTCCAATCCAATAATCGGCGATAGAGTTCTGGTGGAAGCATCATTCAACCCCTCGATGCCCTTTAAGTGGAACGCAACGCGCATCCAGGTCCTCCCAATGACAGGGAACTCCAACTCTTCCTCGAATTCTGTGAGCACTCCAGCCCCCCAGAATCCCCAGCAAAATCGCCAACCCCAATCGAGTCGTCCCTCAGGCACCTACAACGCAGTGCCACCCCCCAATGACAATACGAATAGCAGTAGATTTTCAAGTAATAATTCAACCTCGACGACGAGTAATCGAAATAAACCAGCGAGAGTCAGGGAGAGATCACGAGAGCGGAGGAATGACGACGAAGAGGTAGAGAGGAAGCGCAGGAGGGAGGAGAGAATCAGGGAGAGGGAGAAGAAGGAGGAGAGGAGCCCCTCCAGAACCAGGAGGAGCAAGTCTCCGAGGCCCAGACGACGAACTCGAGTGGTGCCTCGTTACATGGTGCAGATACCAAAGATTGCGCTCGATCTCCCAGAGGCTGATGTCCTCGAGATCAGGAGACGATACCAGAACATGTACATTCCCAGTGATTTCTTCTCGACGAACTTCAGGTGGGTCGACGCCTTTCCACCCCATATGCCGTTCACTTTGAATAAACCATGCAGCTTTCATGTGATGCACAAGGATGTCGATGGGGTCGTCGAGAATTCAGCTGTGCTGGAGCCTCCTGATGCTGATTATTTGTTCTCTGCTAAGGTTTGTTAGATTTTTTTAATATGCTTAAGGGAAGACTACACTGAGAGAACGACGACGAAGTTCTCAAACAAGTCTTACTTATGCAAAAAAAATAGTTTTTTGAAAATTATCAAAAAAAGATTTTTTTGTGCCAAACATGCAGAGAGTGCGCCGGAATGAAATATTTTTGTTGCAAAAGTAGATTTAGTAGTTCAAAAAAAATGCTTTCTCTGTAAACGCAAGAATGTCATTTCTAGCACTACTCCGTTATTCGATACTCCCATACGTATTTTGCTCCCGAAAAATCTTTGTTTTATGTGAAACAAGGGATAGTAGTTTTTCGTTTCGACTGTCTAATAATCACAGACAAGAAATGAACCCTTAAATGAAACAATAATAATGATATGATAGCAATCTTGTAACTTAGGGGTAAAATATTTGTTGATAAATTTTCCTCTATATGAGATATTTTCATCCTGAAAAGACACCGTCTGGTGTGAATTATTCGCCTCTTGAGCCAAATATTTCGTTGCTGTCGAAAGCAGAGCAATTATTCATGTTTGAGACTTTTCAATTTGAACCAAACAAATTATTTTTTGGCACTTTTCAACTAGCGATTTTGTTGGCCCAAACAAGACTTGTTTGACAACGTGTTTGTTTTTCTCTCAGTGTACTGTGAGCAGGGATAGCCAAATTTGTAATATTTTATTACGGTTAATATTGTAGCCCTTAATTAGATAACATCACTATTGAAATTTGTTGGGTACTTAAGTATCATCAATTCAAATATTCAAATTTTTAACTATTTTATCAATCAATAATTTGAGGTAGGAAGATTGACGATTACTTGTGTAATCGAAAAATCCCCTTTCAAGAAATTTGAATTATTCATTTAGTTACAAATTTGCAGTTTCATATTAACAAATTTTAAATATATCATTAATGGTAAAAAATCAGATTATTAATATTATATTATATTTAATATTGATGGGGATCCCTGACTGTGAGTTTTAAAAGTTGCGGGATATTGGAATGTATGAGACATTGAAGATTGATTATATATGTCTAAAAATGAATAATTAATTTTTTTGCACTAATTATTCATTTTTAATGCAAAAAAATGAATTATGCATTGTTCGTTATTCGTTCGCCCCGCAGACGCTGAAAACGTTAAAAATAGTCCAGAGTCTCCAATTTTTGAGCTACAGAGGTTTATTTTTTTCAAATTTTACGAAAAAATGTGTACAATGACAATTTCGCTTTTTTTCTTCAAGTATTAGAGGACTATCAATATTTCAACGAGCAGAAATTCAAACTATGCAAAGAAAAGTGAACGATAAGACCTAAAAAAATTCATTTTTTCAATGTCTCCGGAAGGTTTTACAATCGATATATTTTTTTTTAATAATGGAAA
This sequence comes from Diachasma alloeum, assembly GCF_001412515.2. Taxonomy (NCBI): domain Eukaryota; kingdom Metazoa; phylum Arthropoda; class Insecta; order Hymenoptera; family Braconidae; genus Diachasma; species Diachasma alloeum. The sequence goes on from NW_021680507.1 coordinate 156,618, forward strand.
AATATCCCTAAATTCGATTTCTAGCCTTGTCGTTTCATGGAATGAATAGAATAAATAACAGAAATTGAGAATTGGAGGTTTAATTTTTTCAAAATTTGCGAAAAAATGTGTACAATGTCAATTCCGCTTTTTTTCTTCAAGCATTGGAGGAATATCAATATTTCAGCGAGAAGAAATTCAAAAAATGCAAAAAAAGTGGGCGGGGAGAACTAAAAAAATTACTTTTTTCAATGTCTCCAGAAAATTTTAAAATCGATATATTTTTTTAAAATAATGGAAGAATACCCTTAAATTCGATTTCTAGCTTTGTTTCATGGAATGAATAGAATAAATATCTGAAATGGAGAATTGGAGTAATAATACAAATTTAGTAATAATAACGTCCCGAGAGATCTCCAACAAATTTGTCTCACTGTAAATTTCTCCATTCCACAGGTGATGCTCATGTCAATGCCAGCGATGGAAGAAATCTACAAACGCTGCTGTGGAGTAACAGAGGATCGAGACCCCGACAGGGACTACGTACACCCAACTCGACTGATAAACTTCCTCGTGGGTTTACGAGGAAAAAACGAGACCATGGCCATTGGAGGCCCCTGGAGCCCCTCATTGGACGGCCCCAACCCAGAGAGCGACCCCTCAGTACTCATCAGGACAGCCGTCAGAACCTGCAAGGCACTCACTGGAATCGATCTGTCCCACTGCACCCAATGGTAAGACAAAAACAATGAAAAGGATTTTTGCCGGAAGAATTAAAATCTCTACAATTACTTACACTTCCTCAAGAAAATTCGAGGAGTTCAGCTGCCTGGAACAACAAACGCATATGATGTTCTCTCCTCAATAAATTTTGACGAATTCTAAGAGATTCAATCCTGAGCGAACTAAAGATGTTCACATATTTTCTGGAAATCGAATTTCTTGATGTTCGAGAACGATTCTGTAATTTTTAGACTGATATGGGAACATGTGAGACCGACATTTCTGATAATTGAGAAGAATTTGTCGTCGTAACTTTGACGACACGAAATGTACAATTTCTTTTATTTTCAAATTGATAATTCACGTACTGAAAGACTGTAAAAAATGAATCTTCCTCAATGCAGCCACCGATTTTTTCCAAGGTCTCCAAAAATCTGAAAAAAATCAGAGGGTTAAGACTCATCAAAAATACTCTCTGTGAATTTTTTCAGATTTTTTTAAGCATTCGTGATCGAGATAAGTGGATCTGAAGGAATTTCGAATAACAATAGATATCAGGAGAAGTTGATCTCAGAGAACAAAACGTTTGGAATAAAAAATATAAGTTATTACGTGAGTTTTTCAAATAATTTTTTTATTGTAGAAAAAAGGGAGTGTGGAGAGTTTAAGGGGAGTCTTATTGTTCTCGAGCTCTGATTCAATCGTTGAGCACAACATTTTTCAGTTTTCAAGTGACTATTTAAGTGCTTTTGAACATTTTTTGAATATTGATTTTATTCATCAGATTAATTTATTTTTTTCTCATCACCTACGGGTGTCAAATAATTTTTATTGGATGTTTTTCTAATTATTGAAATAATATTAAAATGCGTCTCGAGTTGGTAAACCTGTCGAGTGTTTTCTCTCTCTCAGTTCCATGGTCCAACCCATACCTTTCCCATGATGCTCACTGACATTCAAATCACGCGCCTGCGCGTGAAGGCGTAATTACCCCAAAGCTCATAATTTTCCGAATCATTTGTTCAAATAATTTTCTTATGAAATCTGAAAAAAATCTGAAACTTATACGTGTTCTCAAGAAAGATTTAATTTATCACCCACTAGTTTTTCCTCAATAGTTCATTATTTTTTTGGGTGCCATGGAAATTTCCCTAATTGAGAGTGGGGTAACCTCGGAGGTTATAGCTGGAGGGGTTACAAAAACATCCAAATTTCATCATTTTTTTTCTTGATACTGAGACCCGAAAAAAATGTGCAAGAATTCTTAATGATGCAGCATACTCAGAATTTTCTCTCGTGAATTTTCTAATTTTTTTTCATTTTTTTGACTTTTCATGAGAAACACCTTAAGGATGTACTACACCCTTTCGGTCAAAATGCAGGTTTTTTTCATTTTCTTGGCAAATTATTGATCGGATTGACGCGAAATAATATACCGTTTTTGCGTTTTATCATTATTGATTGACTCACGAAGTTTCATGGCAGTACAATCATTTTCCTACAATTTTTCCAAAGTTTTGTGAATTTCCGAAAAGTTTTAGAAAAAACGCAGGAAAATGATTGCACGATCATGAAATTTCGTGAGTCATTAAGTAATGATAAAGCGCACAAACGGTATATTTTTTCACATCAATCCGATCAACAATTTACCGGAAAAATTCAAAAAACGTGAATTTTGGCGAAAAGGGTGCAATACATCCTTAAACTTTAAAAATATCTTAAAAATTCAATTTTTACGCATTTCGACATTTTTGTTTTTCTTAAACAGAATTGAGGTAATATGGTGATGCAAATTCAACATTTATCAATAAAAATAGGAATGGGAACTCGTACAATTAATGGATCATTTTCACCTCATTGGACTCCAACGACACCATCAAAAATAGAACGGAAACTTATGCCCATATGTAAATACTTGGATGAAGGCCCTCGGGCGATGGCCTATTGTAAGAGATTTATTTTTTGTGTATTTTTCTTACAATAAATTTCGTTAAAAATTAAAAAATTAAATTAGGAATGGGATGGACGTAAGCTTCGGAGAAAAAAAATCATGTTGGGTAATTTTCGACTTTGTCATCAGTACTAACATTTTGGCTCAGTCTTGGATATTATACAGTCACAAAAAAATTCAAATTCCTCCCGCCAACCGGTCCATATGAGAGTTAGAAGCTTTCAAATCGAAGTTTGATTCTTTTCCTCGAGAACAATTAGAGGAAAAAATTTGAATTTTTTTTTATGCCTTTGGGTGACATTAACGATTGAGCCAAGATGTGAGTATTGATAACGAATTCAAAAACTACCAATGATTATTTTTTTTCTCCGAAGCTTACACCCGTCCCATTTCCATTTTCATTGACAAACATTGAATGTGAATCATCATATCTCAACTTTTTTAAAGAAAAACAAAAATGTCGGAATGCGTAAAAATGGAATTTTCTACCTAATTCTAGAGTTTAAACGCTCTATATCCCTTTTTTCCTGCAATAAAAAAATTATTTTAAAAATTCCGATAAAAACCTATATTTTTTATGCCAAACTTTTTTTCTCGGAGGTCAACTACTCCCGATATCAATTTTTTCGAAATTGGTTCAGATCCACTTATTTCCATCACGGATGCTTCAAAAAATCTGAAAAAATTCACAGAGAGTACTTTTGATGAATGTTAAACCACTGATTTTTTTCAAATTTTTTGGAGACCTTGAAAAAAATAGGTGGCTGGATTCAGGAAGAATCTATCCTATACGGAATCCAATGGCCAAGGGAAAACCTGGGCTACGCAGACAAATAATGCAGATATTCAGAACTTTAAGCCCGACGGCCTCATGCTAATACCTGCATTCAGTGTATTTTATCTCCTTTACTCTTCAATGATCAATTTGGATTGGCGGATTTAAATTTTTATCAACAGGAGAAAGATAAATCTGTCTAACAGTTGAAAAAACTCAAAAGATTTTTGAGTGCTTGCTGTTCTGGGCAAACATCTTTAAGCGAAGAGAAGGCAGTTTTTTTCTGTATTCATTTCCTTGTTTTCTGTGTTTTTTTTTCAAATGTTGATGATTATTTTAGTAATGAGTGGTTCTAGGGGAACATGTGAATATACATTTATGCGAGAAAATTTGATACTTTACGACTTTTTCCTCTAAAACGACTTTTTTTTCGAATGATTGTAAAATTCACAGGAATTCAACATTTTTTATTTCGTTTCTATGAGGTTAATTAAGTCACGAGCGTCTTGAAGAGAAAATATTGCAAGACATTTTGTAGAAATTGTCCTCTCCAAAAAATATCCTCTGACATTTCCCTTTGAAGCCACTCATTTCGAAGATGATTTGAAAAAACCTCCAGATAAACAATATTTCCGCACTAAAAATGTCTTGAATCTCCTAAAAACCACAATGATAGCATCGAAACCAGGTTTGTACCTCAATAATCCTCATATAATAGTTACCCCGCACAAACAACCCTCGAGAGCCAGCCCGCAGAAAAAGGAGTCATCACCAAATTCCCTATTTTCCAAAATTTCTAGTCTAACACAATTTAACGATTTCCTTCTGTCGCAGTTCATTGGGCTCGAGTCACCAAAAATCTAAAAACGCAATCGTAACCCTGGACCAATCAACTCAATATTAAATAGCCTGATAAAATAAAAAAAAAAGCAACACTTAAATCTATCGAAAGTGATAAACCGCATTTTGACGTTTTTCTTTTCGAATATTGTTTTCGTTTTTTTTTGCATTGCAAAACAGGTATCGCTTCCTGGAGCTCTACTACAGGCGTGCAGAGACTACCCACAAGTCGGGAAGAGTTGTGGCATCGCGCGTTGAAACGGTCATACTATTTCTCCCAGATGTTTGGAGCTGTGTATCAACCAAACTGGAATGGGATACACTTCATCTGAGCTATAAGAGACAACTGGATAGGAAGCTGATGGGCGCTGGGGGCGATGGGGAGATGGAAGTGGCTGGAGAGAATGATGATGCTGCCGTCGCTGATCAAAAGGCACTGGCCCACAAAAAAACCATTTCCATTCCTCCCATTTTTTAAAATTAATCACTTATTCTCATTCTCTTCGTTGAAGTTTTCTTTCTTCTTTTCATTTTATTGTTTCTCATTGTCAACTTTTTTTCGTGATTTAAAGGCGATGGAGTAGGGGGTATTTACCTGTTGATTTTTTCGATTTTTTCATGATGAAATATATTTAAATTATTGGAGATATTACGGATCAATGTTTTTAAAAAATCAGCAGTCTCGAATAAAAGGTTTATCAAATTTATTTATTCACTTCAAATAATTAAATTCTTATCAACTGTTTCAAATTCAAATTCCCGTAATTCTAAATTATTAATTGATATTCTATTTGACGAATTGTAACAATTAATATTCATTAAAATGTTGAATTTTAATCGTGTTGTATTCAAATGAACTTTATAAATCTCATGCAAATGCAAAATATCCTTTTTTTAGTTTAAACGTCTTTAAAACGGAATTTTTCTCAAATTCATATTATCAAATTGATGATTTAGAAGTTTTAGCTGTTAAAATCAACAGGTAAATGTGGAAAGATGATGATCCCTCGTTAATCAAGAAAAATATTCATCTTCTGTTACTTTTTCTCATTCACCCTAGTCAAAATGATTTTTATAATTGAAAAAAAAATCATTTTTTCCCTTTTTTTATCGAATTGATAATCTCATAACCACTGTCGTTTTTTACATTCTGCGTTTGTTGATATGATAATTTATGAAACCACACCGACACCAGAGACCAGGACACTATGAGATATGAGAGAGAGTCTGGGAGATACTTTTCATTCGTATTAATTGTTTATTCGTATTTTATGGAAGAAATGAGTGAATGATACATTTTGTTGATTGTGGGGGAGAGAGTGGAGCGAAAACATTGGTTTTAGGGGCTGCTTTATTGTTTGTAGTTTATTTATTTCATTTTTTTTTAAGTTGGATTTGTTGTTTTTTTATTTTCGAATCGTTGGTTGATGGGGAACTTTCTGGTTTCAGGATGATACAACTCCGGAGAAGAAAGACCCCACGCATTATTCGGAATTGGATCCCAAGTCGATGAATGTGAGTTGTTTAATTAATTACAATTGATGATTAGCATTGGGGAATTATCTCGACAATTAATGCTTTCAAGGGAAATTTCTCGAGACATTTTTTGCTGAGGATGCTATTTCCTACGAAAATGGTTGTGACGAACCGTCTTTCCTCGGAACAGGACTTTTTGGCGTCGATTTTTTGGCGCCTTGTGTCATCAATAACGAAACTTGAATGTCTTTCGAAAAAAACACATTTTTATATTTTACTGAAAAAAGTTATTATTTCAATATATACACCTATATTTATTCACTCGTGTATTTTCTCGGAGACGCGATTGGTTAAAAGTTTCAACAAAATATTGCATCAATTTTTTTCTCTATCAAATTCATTTTTTTTTACATTCATCCGACACAACAGATAATATTTTAAGTCACGGAGCGCTATCAATTTACAAATTTTTTGATTGATTTTTTCTATCGAATTTATACTTCCTATTTTCTTATTCATTTCACGCAACAGATAACAATAATTCAATTCACGGAATACTATTGTTTTACAAGTAATTACATTCCTAAAAATTCCATCACAGTCTTGGAACACTATCAATTTGCAAAATTGGTTACGCTGACCCATTCAAGATTTGCAAATTTTGTAGAATTAATTTTTTTATTACTATGGCGATTCAATTGTTGAAGAAATTTTTTCATGTGTCAAAAAATCGGCGCCAAAAAGTAACGTACCGTAAATTTATTAGTTTTCAGTGGGATTGAGATGGAAATTTCACAACTTGATTGAATTTTCAGTGGTACATGAATACTCAGAAACAAAATGACATGAATTTTCAATTTTTCTCTGAATTTTCCTGATTTTTCTGAATTTGCCTGATTTTTTTTTGAATTTTTTCCATTCAGTAGAATTGAAAATCATTGAAAAATTGGAGCGAACGAAAATTTTGTGAATGGATTAATTGAAAAGAAAATGAAACAGCAACATCCAAAGTCCAGAGCAAGGCCCAGGGGGAGACTCAGAGGGGGAAAAAGGAAAAGTGATTCTGAATTGCATTCGAATAATCCATTGACAACGTCTTCGCCCATCAAAACTTCTCAATAATTTTCCATTTTACTGAATGGAAAATTATGATTCCCGTCAGTACTCCCAAGAATAAAAAAAGTTGACAAAAAAATGTTTTTGCTTGAATTGCGTCAAACAGTCGTTTCATTTTGCCCCACTCTCCCTTATAAATACAGATATTGGGATTTTGAGTCGATGACAAGTGTCCCAAGTTAAATCCATTTCCTACGTAAACTATCTAATAACATAACTTCCCACGCATATATTTGCAGGTGAATGATTTACGCCAGGAATTAGCAGCGCGCAATCTAAGCTCCAAAGGCCTCAAATCCCAGCTCTCAGCTCGATTGACAAAAGCAATAAAGTCGGAGCAGGCTAAGGAGGAAGGCCGCCAGGACGAGGCTGAAGATAACGAGGAGGAGATACCACCGCCTCCGAAAGAGGAAACTAAAGAAGAAAAGAAGAGTAAAGAGGTAAATCCTCACACAAAAAAACATCGCACTCCAATAATGTAAATATCCCCCAAGCAATCACTGTTCGAAATCTCTTGAGCTTCTGTTGATTCTCAGGATTGTCGCGAGAGAGGGAAGTGTGGGTTTGAACTGGTTACTCAATGATCAACACAAGATATGAGATATGGCATGAGCCAAATCAATTTATTGACTACACTGAGAGAAAAATGACAAAGTTCTCAAACAAGTCTTACTTGTACCAAGAAAATAGTTTTTTGAAAATTATCAAAAAAGGATTTTTTGTGCCAAACATGCAGAGAGTGCGCCGGAATGAAACATTTTTGTCGCAAAAATTAGTCCCTCCTTAAAATCCCCCAAATTTTTCCTCAATCATTTAATTTCTCTGAATTACTCAGTTCTTTCCTTCGTAATAATTAAACAAAATTCGTTTTAGCACGACGAAGATAAGAAGAAGAATTCCGAGCGTGAACGTGCTCTCCTGGAGAAACGTTACACTCTCCCCGAGTCGCCCCACATAATTGTCCATCCCTCGCGCATCGCAAAGTCTGGAAAATTCGACTGCACAGTAATGTCTCTCTCAGTCCTTCTGGATTACCGCCCAGAAGACACTAAAGAGCACTCCTTCGAAGTCTCGCTGTTTGCCGAGCTCTTCAACGAGATGCTGATGCGTGACTTTGGCTTCAGGATATACCGATCCCTCTGCTCACTGCCAGAAAAATCTAAAGAGAAGGAAGAGGACCCGAAGAAGCCGAAGAAGGAGGAGAAGCCTCGTGAGGATAAAAACCCAGAGGACAAGAAACGGAAGGACGAGGACGACAAGAAGTCGAAGAATTCGAAGAAAGACGAGAGGAAACGAGAGACGAGTAAGGATAAGAACAAGGACGAGAAGGAGAAGGAGAAAACGACAAAGAGTGACGAGAAGGACCGCGAGGAGGATGAGGACGAGTATGAGGATGAGACGGATGACGACGACTCGGTGAAGGATGGGAAGAGGGAGAAGGAGAAGGATGGGAAGAAGAAGAAGCCAAAGCTTTATACCTACGATCCTTATCTGCTACTATCTTTCGTTTATTTCGATCAGACTCACTGTGGCTATATCTTTGATAAGGATATTGAGGAGTTAATCTACACTTTGGGACTGAATTTATCACGTGCACAGGTGAGAATTCTTGATTTCAGAGAATTAGGATCTACGACAAATATATGTGTACGTCCACGTGAAAAGGGCCCACTTTGTCGCATCTAGTTTCCGAGATATTCACATTTTTCTCTCCACATCTCCCATTTAAACCAATGTTAAATTGTTTTTTTGATCGTCTATACTGACGTCAGTTTTCATTCTATCGGGTTGATTTTGGGCTCAAAATGTGAGAAATCTGATCAAGATTATCGGAACATAAATAACTCCAATACCGTCAAAGTGGGCCCTTTTCATGTGGACGCCCACATATAATCAGGGATCCCCATCAATATTAAGGCCCGAGTGTTCTATCTTTTGTACGTTATCTCGATGTTTTTTTTCGTCTTTCGTCATCTGAAATTGTCAATTAAGTCCTGCATCATTTAGAAGTTTTGGAAAATTATGAATGAATAATCAAAAAAAAAAAAAAGTAGAAAAAATTCTTAATTTTTTCAAAGAGCATTTTTATTTTATATTCAGAATAAGTTGAATAACAAGAAATTGAAAAATGTATCTGATTTACGGTGACAAATGGCGGCCTGTCACCCAATATCATGCAGGGGGAAGACTGATTTCGTAAATCTTTTCCCACACTGCACAGAGACATTTATTACGGAAAAGGCTCTTTGAAAAAAGTTGTAATATTTTGGAGAATTTTTTAATCACACTTTTATCACATAAAAATGGCAGATGACTACATACCACTGTTTTGAAAATTGAGATACTAGCTGTCACTTCCCACGAGGAGTTAGTGTTTTGTTATCCACCATGAAAAATGACAGCTAATAGATAATTTGCCACAACGAATCAGATATTAGTAATTTCCACTTTTTTCAACTCATTCTGAATCTCAATTAAAAACGCTCTTTGAAAAAGTTCAGAATTTTTTCCATTTTTTAAAAATCATTCTCTCATAATTTTTGCGAATTTCTACATGATGTACCATTCAATTGATAATTTTGGATTACGTAATATAACAAAAATCCAGATAACATTCGAAAGATAGTACAGCCGGGCCTTAAATTTTTGTAATATTACAAGGATTTGACCCTAACATTATTGAAGGTTTAAAATATATTGATTCAATTTTCCAAATAATATAATATTAATAATCTAATTTTTTACGAATAATGATATATTTAAAATTTGTTAATATGAAACTGTAAATTTACTACTAAATGAATAATTCAAATTTCTTGAAAGGGAATTTTCGATTACACAAGTAATCATCAATCTTTCTACCTCGATTATTGATTGATAAAATAGTTGAAAATTTGAATTAATGATATTTAAGTAGGGTAAACAGGTTAATTTCTGGACGGGGGTTAGCTTCTGGACGATTTCAACTTGCATTGAATATTCCACAAATAAAATGAAAATTGTATTAACTATTTCACCTCTCTATAATATCCCTTGTGTATAATCATGTGATCAATTATTTTCTTCGATTGATCAACATTTAATAAATGAAAAAAAATATGACCCAGTCGTCCAGAAATTGGGGGCTTCGGCTACATTCAACTATTTCTCAATTTAATTATTCTTTGTTTTGTTATTTTCACTTTAAACTGTTTTTCTCTGCTAATTAAAACATTCTTGAAGGTATGGAAGCCATCATACCCCCAAGGTGATTCTTTTATTGTAGATTTTACCACGAAACTCGAATTTCCTTTAACCGTCCAGCAATTGGTCTGGCCCTACCCAGGCAAAGAGACGAAATATTTGAATGATTCTATCCGATATAACCGCATGTTAGCGCATGCATTTGCTGCATTTTGTCTATTTCATATCTAAATAATAAATATGGGTTGGTGGATCGAAATTTGTATCAGAGTGAATGGAATATCTTCATCTCTCAGTTTAAAAAAAAATCAATTTTTTCAAGTACTTGCGATTCTGGATAAACATCCTTAAATTCATATTTTGATTGAAGTTCAACAAATCTAACATTTACATTCCTTTATTTTATCAGGTGAGAAAACTAGTCCAAAAAGTCGTCACGAGAGATTCTCTTCACTACAGAAAATTGACTGATCGGTCTAAAGAGGATGAGGACAAGGACAAAGAGAAATCGAAGGAGGAGAAGGAGGCGGCGGATGAGGGCCACGAGGAGGTGGAGGACGAAGAAGAGTTGAAGTCCTTGGCCCTGGGGAACAAGAAACTCTTGCCTGTCTTCGTCAGTGGACAGGTGCCATCGAAGAGAGCCAGGGGAGAGAACCAAGGGGAAGGCGAGGAGTCGGTACCAGAGGGATTCGTCATGTTCAAGGGGAGCCTTCTCGATGTAGAGAAGCTGGTGAGTCAGCTGAAGCGCAGCGAGAAGGCCAGAGTGGACACTGAGGCGAGAATGGGGGAGATTCAACATGAATTGGCAAGTGTCAGTGAAAAGGCGCATAGACAAGGCACGGTCATCAGGGATCTGGGAGACGATCTCAAGGGGTACAAGGACAAGTTGAGGAGTGTGGAAGAGAAACTGAAGAAGACGTCGGTGAGTTTTTTAAACGGTTTTTTTGCTCTCAGAAAATTCAAGTTTTGGATTTTTTGTGGTATATCTACCCATTATGATCAAAAACGTACGTACGGGTGGATGTGTGTAGATTAATACATTTTATTTTATTTTTTTCCATTTCCGTCTTCACAATTAGATTCCTTTAAGGCCCGGGTGGATTATCTTTCGAACGTGATCTTGGCTGTTTTTTTTTATTTTGATAATCTGAAATGATCTTCAATTGCTATTCAATTTTACATAGCCCCGGAGTCTCCAAAAATTATGACTGAACAATCAAAAAAATTGTTTTTTATAATTAAAATCAAAATTATCCATTCACTATTTCTTCTCTATCGGACTTATTTCTTAGTCATTATTAAAAACGCTCCTTGAAAATGTTCATTTTTTTTCTGCTTCTTTTAATTGTACAATCATAATTTTAAAATTTTAAATTTTAAGGCCCGGGTGTAGTATCGTCGTCTGAAATTGTCAATTGAGTCCTGTCATTAACTTCTTATGCAGAAGCTTTGAAAAATTATGAAGGAATAATCAAAAAAAAGTAGAAGAAATTGTTAATTAATTTTTTCAAACAGCATTTTCAATTTATATTCAGAATAAGTTGAATAACAAGAAATTGAAAAATGGATCTGATATTCGGTGAACTATTAAGGAAAAACTAGTGGGTGATAAATCAAATCTTTCTTGAGAACACGTATAAGTTTCAAATTTTTTTCAGGGAGAGAAAACACTCGACAGGTTTACCAACTCGTGACGCATTTTAATATTATTTCAATAATTGGAAAAACATCCAATAAAAATAATTTAACACCCGTAGGTGATGAGAAAAAAATCAATCAATCTGATGAATAAAATCAGTATTCAAAAAATGCTCAAATGCACACTTAAATAGTTACTTGAAAATTGGAAAATTTCGTGCTCAGCGATTCAATCAGGGCTCGAGAACAATAAGACTCCCCTTCCATTTCACCCCCCGGTGATCTACAGACGAAACACCTTAAATAGGGAATAGTTGAATTTTTGAGGACTTAAAGCCCTAAAATCCAACACATTTACTAAAAATTTTGGTTTTTATTCTTTTGCAGTCTGAATGCTATACGTACCTGAGTGCAATAAAGAACGTATACCACACGACATCGAAAGTGATGCAGAGTGATAGTAAAAAAGTCGAAATTGTTGAGATCCAGGACGAAAAATCATCGAGCGAGATCAATGGATCCCAGAGTGAATCTAAATCAAAGAGTGACACGAGGTGGAGCGACAGCAGGAGTTCAGTTAAAAAGGAGCTCGAGGACAAAGATAAAAAGCACGAGAGTAAATCCTCTGTGAAAAAAGAACCAATGGATGTGGATAAGGAGAAGAAGTAATTAATTGACGAAAACCTTTATTTATTTGTATTGAAAAACATTGAAAACCGCCATAATGTCGTGATCACACCCTCATCGCTGTTTACTTTTTAGTGAGTTAATTGTGCATAATAATCTGTCAATGTTGATGGGAATTTTCGCGATTCTCCTAGCCCTTCACAGCAAAAAATTTCTTTTTATGTGAATATCTCAGAATCTAATGGATTGGAAAGAAAAATGTCGAAAGACTCGTTCAAAGAAAATTCAATTTTCTGCAAAAAATTTCTTTTTACATTTTTCTCTCAATCCAACAGCTTGTGAAATATTCACAAAATTGAGTGCATTAATTTCTTTAACTTGTCTCTTTTCGTAATTTCATCGAATTAATTACGATAAAAATTATTTTAATCACAAAAAAAGTTATGTATGCTGAGCAGAAGTTTTTTCAGTCCTTTGATATTCGGCGTGAACACAGTGTGAATCAATTAAACCACAAATTAATAATTTTCTAATTGAATATATTGTAATAATTAAGCAAATTAATTGAACTAACTGAATTGCTCATCAATTTTGTGATTGAAAGACTCCAGGAGATGAATTCTACACAATTTATTTACAAAAAATTATTGAGCTTCAGCAACTGAATAATTTAATTTCAATGAATTTGCAATTTTCACTGCGTCTATAGCGCTATTTCCCCCTCCCCTTAACCCAATCATGATGAATCAATTAATAAGAAAAAAACGAATGGAAGAAATAATTCATGTCCTGGTTCCTTTCAATTACAAAAACAGAAGGGAAAAAAATAAAAAAAATTGTAAAAATTTGTCAATTGAATAGAAAAATCGCCTAATTTTTTATTTATCGAACACATCACCAGTTTCAAAGCACCAGACGTCATTAAATCGATTTTTTAATGAGCGGAAAAATAGATAATTGTTGGCTTGGAAAGCATTAATGAAGGGCCGAATGTGGGATTCTCCCTTGTTCTTTTCCTCATTAGACTCGTATGAAGAAACATTAATTAATTAACCAGGAAAATGGAAATTAATTTTTCATTTTTTCAAGTGAAACCAAAAGAATTTTTAAATAATTCATGAATTACTATTTATAATTGAATAATAATCGAGGATCAATTTAAAAGAGGAATTAAGGAACAATTGTACGAGAGTAGTGGGCGAATAAAAGAGTTAATTAGTTTGACACAACATTCAGTTTTGGCAGAAAAATTTATTGAGTTTTTTTGTTTTGGGGATTTTCAAGTGTCGAGTGACACTGTGATCGCAGCTACATTTTTCTCATCGATGGTAAGAGTAAATTGATGATTTTTTGAATAAGTTTTTGATACATTTGATGACAATTGGATTTTATTTTCGTATTTTTGATGATTTGTTGATTTTATTCACGTGATTTTTTGTGGATCAGGGAGGGGGAGGAATTGAAGGGATTCATAGAAGGTTTTAAGTAGTTTCTTTTTTTTTTTGAAGATGGAAAGATGTTCAAGCCGTTGAGAAGATTGAAATTTTTGTTTTCAGAAGGGACTGAGATCATTTTGAAGACATTTCTGATGAAGTGGATTTAGAGAGCAAAAGACATTTTTTGTGGGGAATTTAACTCTTCAAAATAATAACTTTTAATATTTTCTCTCTAACCCACTCATTCCCGAGATAATTAACTGATTAACAAACATGTATCAAAAGTAATTGATTCAAGATCACAAATGTTGATTTTTCAATTAGCTCGATAACAAGTGGATTCATTGAAAAAATTTAAGAGAACCTCTTAAGAAATTCAATTCTCCACAAAATAAAGACTCATGACTCTTTCGTCTAAACCTACTACTTTCAGAGATGGGATCATATCTAAAAAACTTTGTCGAAAAAACTTTGTCAAAAACAACTGGTTAAGGCCCGGGTGTACTATCCTTCGAACGTTATCTCGATGTTTTTTTTTCATCTTTCATCATCTGAAATTGTCAATTGAGTCCTGCATCATGCAGAAGTTTTGAAAAATTATGAATGAACAATCAAAAAAAAGTAAAAGAAATTCTTAATTTTTTCAAAGAGCATTTTCAATTTATATTCAGAATAAGTTGAATAACAAGAAATTGAAAAATGTATCTGATTTACGGTGACAAATGGCGGCCTGTCACCCAATATCATGCAGGGGGAAGACTGATTTCGTAAATCTTTTCCCACGCTGTACATAGACATTTATTACGGAAAAGGTTCTTTGAAAAAAGTTGTAATATTTTGGAGAATTTTTTAATCATATTTATCGTATAAAAACGGCAGATGACTACATACCACTGTTTTGAAAATTGAGATACCTAGCTGTCACTTCCCATGAGGAGTTAGTGTTTTGTTATCCACCATGGAAAATGACAGCTAATAGATAATTTGCAACAGCGAATCAGATATTTGGAATTTGCACTTTTTTCAACTCATTCTGAATCTCAATTAAAAACGCTCTTGAAAAAGTTCAGGATTTTTCTTTTTTTTTCTATCATTCTATCCTAATTTTTGGGAATTTCTACATGATATACCACTCAAATGACAATTTGGGATTACGAAAGATAAAAAAAAATCCAGATAACATTCGAAAGATAGTACACCCGGTCCTTAAATCGACTTTGGTTAATTCAACTTTTGTCAAATTGAACTTTCGTCAATGAAACCTTTCGGTTATCTTGTCTTTTGTAAGAATATAATAACAATCTGTGTTTGTGTATGGGATTCTAGAGTTTTGTTATCTGTTTTATTTTGGTTCCTTGTGAAAAGAATAATCGACCTCTGATTTATTTAATTGAAATGGTATTTTCTGGAGAGGGGGAACTGCTCGGAAGTATTTGCGAGCGATTTCTTCGAATGTTCTGCTTTAAATGACTGATTATTTGTTAGATTTTGTAGTGTTGTAGATATGAATAGTTGTTGTTTATCTCGTCATACATATGAATTTATGTCAAATCCCTTGTTATTGAGACTCAATGTTGTTTAATCTGGAGACGATGCTTGCAAATTTAATATTGTGCTTCGTGTTTTTCTTTAAATTTGTTATTGTCGTTCGTGGGTATTCATCGAAGCGTTGTTAATGCTCTATTCTTGTGTTTTTTGCATTATTTTCCTGGATTTTTTCAAATTGTTTTTCACGTTTTTCAGAGTTTCAATTGTTCAAGTTGTTTTGACGAAGTGTTTTTGACGAAATTTTTCAGAAGTGGACCCTAATCTTTAAAATTATCATTTCTCAAAAATTCACGTATCGAAGCATTTCCGCATTTCACATGCATTGATCTACAAATGTCGTCAACATATCACCTCATGTTACTTACTCAGTCATTTCTTTTATTTATTGTTTTTCATTATTTCAAGCATTGCACTAGTCTCACTATTCTCAGCTATCGTAATTATTTTTTTCTTCGTACAAAAACCAACATTTTGTTTTTTATTATAGTTAAATGGAATAAGGAGAATTCATGATATATAACCCCATTCGTAATGTGTTATTCCATTTAGTTACAATTTTCATCCACCAAAAAATGCCAATGACTTCGGTTTTACGAAATTAAATAATTTTTTTCCCTGGATAGTAAGATCATAGAGAGACGCGATTAACAGTTGATAAAGAAACAGATAATTTATGAATTCCATTGATTGGTTTTAAAATTCATTAGGCCACTAATTCGATTGATTCATTAGTTTAGTTGTGAAGCAAATTACGTTGCAAATTTCTTCGGAAGGAAGTGGTTTAGAGGAAAATGTCAATACATTTTTTAAGAAATTTAAACTTGACAAAAAAACAACATTTTTGAAAGTTTCCGCTAAATCGACTAGTGTTCGAGAAATTTGCATAATAATCAGTTCGAACTTCCCACTTAAAAAAATCAATTACACATAATTTTAATTGTTAAAAGAACCAACAGATTATCGAAAATATTATTGCACAAGACTTTGAGGAATAAAAAATTCCTATAAACTCTACAATCTCACTATCCCCTCTATAGAACTCAATTAACCAAGAAAAAAATCTATATTTACAGCAATAAAATTAGTACTAATACTGCAAGGTGAATTAATTAATTGACTAAATTAATATCCCTAAGAGAATATTTAATCAATTAAAAAATTTCGGTATTTACAAATGAATCGATCATCTCCAACTCCATCAGTAATCAATTAATCAAGCAAGAAATTTACCAAAATTTACAGATTAAATTGCAATGAACTAATCGAAAATTAATTCAATCGTTACGAATTGTGCAATCGGCCATTGGCTCTCGGTATAAAAGTGGTGGGGAATTTTTTAAACGATGGAATGCAAGATTTTGTATTCTCCACTTTGACGTCACCATTCAATCGACTCGTTATCTCTTGTTTGGGTTTTAATATTTTTGATGGACGTTCGGTTATTTTACGGGGAGCCTTGCTGCTGCTGAGCTCCACCAGCGATGGTGGACGTTGTGATGCACTCTGATGGCTCCACGAGTCACTCCAACTGTAACCAAAATTTATTGTCAATTTTTATTTTAATGATTCGCCGGTTTCTCGATGTTTGTAGCAAAGTGGTAGATGTTTTTTCGAGTATGAGACATTCCATGCCAATTCAGCCACCTTGACTTTTTTCAGCATATGAACGTTAATTGCACGGAGAGAAATTTTCGAGAAAAATTCTAGTTCGTGTACTGGAAAAAGTTACAATTCACCGAATATGAAAAATTCTAGTGTTGTTAAGGTAAAATTTCTTGGTATTTCTGGTAAAATTTCTGGGGATATCTGGGAAATTTTCACAGAAATACGGGGAAAAATTCACGTTTTCCCCAATAAAATTTCTAGTGCCGGCACTGGAATTTTTTCCTGGCCGTCACTTTGCGCCTCTTTTTCTGTGCTAGCACTAGAATTTTTCTAAAAAAATTCTCTCCGTGTGGAGTGGCCGGAGTTTTTTTCCCCGTCAATTCTTTCGCAGCAAATTGTTCTGATTGAGATTAATTTTCCTTACGAATTTCTCCCATGTAGAATTTTTCCCCGGGTTTTCTGCCCCGTTGAAAAATTCCCGGATTCTTTCCCCGTTAATCGTTTCTCAGCAAATTGTTCTCATTGAAATTAATTTTCCTTACGAATATTTTTCATGTGGGGTTTTGTGTGGCGTTTTTCGGAATGTTTCACGGAATTTCGAAACGAAAAAATTGAAAATAAAATAGATCCAGGATGATGCCCAACTTGTATGATGGCTCAAAATACTTGTTTTGATTATAAGAATTACTGAAAAAAAATAAAACAAATCATCCGTGACGGAATTTGCAAAATTCAAGTTTTTCAACTTTTTTATTCGAAAAGTCGTTATTATGCCCATCTAGAGATCGAATAAAAAATTACACTAAAAATATTCTTATAGGCAGTAAAAAATGAAAAAATTTTGACGCTTAATAAATCTAAATCGGATGGATAGAACTCGAGTTATTGAACGAAAACGGAAAAACGAAACAAAAATCATATCTCCGAACTGGGCTGCCGAAAAAATCTGAATAAATTTGAGATATAGTTTTTCAACCTCCCCAATCGTAGAAAAAATCGCCATCAATTTCCAAGAGGGTAAGGTTAACGGTTGACTCATTTGGCATGGAATACCTCATACAGAAAAATTGAATTCTATTGACTTTTTCTACTGAATATTTTCTATTGAACATTTCAATAGAATCGGCCAAAAACTAATAGAACAGTTCAATAGATATTCAATAGAATTTTCTAACGAATTCGATAGGTTTTTCTATTAAATTTTTTCGTCCGTGCGTTCCCTGCATCCAAACGAACCTATCGAAAATACCTGATAATTTTGAAGCTCTTGTAGTATTACATACGAGAATGCAGTATTGTTACAGAATGAGATTGAAATATTTGTTCAATCAATTTGGGACTGATCTCTTCACCACTTTGCTATGATCTTCATTTAATTCTACGTTCACTCTTAATTAATAAGAACTCACCCCACAGGGCTAAACATCGCAGCATGAAACATGTTTTAATCGTGAATCCATTACCGTCACAAATTCTTTTTAGTAATGAATGATTCGTTGCAATTCAAATTGATTGATTAATCAATGCATTTCGATTAATTATCTACTATCACCCCATGCTTTGATAATTTATTTACAATTCTTCTGCAGTCCTTAGAAGCAAAAATAACAAATCTCTCCTATTAGTTTCATTTTGTCAATTGTTCAAGGGTCTACAGGAGTGTTTTACATGCAAATCTGTGGCAAAGGGTTCAACAGAAACGAATCCAAAAATTCTATAGAAACTATTTTAGAAAATCTCTAGATACCTTTTCTGTAGATAATTTAATTGCCTACAAAAAAGGTCTGTCAATATTTTCTCGTATCTCCACTCATTACGAAGATAGTTTAACAAGTAACGATTGAATTTTTTATTCAAACAATTTGCATTTCTTCTTCGTTAACTAGGCAATTATCTAGGTAATAAGTGTTTTTGAGGCCCGGCTCCATTATCGGCCGAACGTTATCTAGATTGCTTTTTTGTTAGATTTTTATCTCGAAATTTCAACTCGATGTCTCGTCACTCAGAGATTCCCGAAAATTATGAATTTGGATTGAAAAAAAAGTAAAAATATTCTGAACATTTTGAAAGGGCGTTTGTAATTAATACTGAGAAATGAGTTCAATAGCGGAAATATGAATAATGTATAATTACCGTGGCAAATGGCGACCTGTGAGTCGCCACCAGGGGGGGAGGAAAACCGAAATAATAAATTCTTTGACACAGCGCAACCAGACGATTGTACAAAAAATGGCGCTTTGAAAAATTTTGTAATATTTTTAAGAATTTTTTATCACACTTTTACGATGAACTACTAATCACTTACACCAATCTCCTCAATTGAAAATTGTACTGTCCATCAACCGTCACTTTTGTCGGGGGCGCAAAGAAAGGAAGAAAGAGCGATTTTCCTGTTTTAAATTCCCGGCACAAGTGACAGCTGATCGCCAGTACAATTATCAATGGAGGAGATTGGCGTAAGTGATTAGTAATTCATCGTAAAAGTGTGATCAAAAAATTCTTCAAGATATTACAAATTTTTTCAAACAGCCTGTTTTCGTACAATCGTCTTGTTGCGGTGTGCCAAAGGATTTATTATTTCGCCTTTCCTCCCCCAGGGTGGCGACTGGCGGGCCGCCATTTGCCATGGTAATTATACATTACTCATGTCTCCTCTATTGAAATCATTCCTCAATATTAATGAAAAACCCTCTTTCAAAATGTTGAGATTGTTTTTACTTTTTTTTAAATCTAAATTCAGAGTTTGGGGGTGTCCCTGAGTGACGGGGCATCGAGTTGAAATTTCGAGATAAAAATCGAACAAAAATCAATTTAAATAACGTTCGGCAGATAATGGAGACGGGCTTTAGGGCCCGGGTGTACTATCTTTCGAACGTTATCTCCATGTTTTTTTTTCATCTTTCATCATCTGAAATTGTCAATTAAGTCCTGCATCATGCAGCAGTTTTGAAAAATTATGAATGAATAATAAAAAAAAAGTACAAAAAATTCTTAATTTTTTCAAAGAGCATCTTCAGTTTATATTCAGAATAAGTTGAATAACAAGAAATTGAAAAATGTATCTGATTTACGGTGACAAATGGCGGCCTGTCACCCAATATCATGCAGGGGGAAGACTGATTTCGTAAATCTTTTCCCACACTGCACAGAGACATTTATTACGGAAAAGGCTCTTTGAAAAAAGATGTAATATTTTGGAGAATTTTTTAATCACACTTTTATCACATAAAAATGGCAGATGACTACATACCACTGTTTTGAAAATTGAGATACTAGCTGTCACTTCCCACGAGGAGTTAGTGTTTTGTTATCTACCATGGAAAATGACAGCTAATAGATAATTTGCCACAGCGAATCAGATATTTGTAATTTCCACTTTTTTCAACTCATTCTGAATCTCCATTAAAAACGCTCTTTGAAAAAGTTCTGAATGTTTTCTATTTTTTTTTCATCATTCTATCATGATTTTTGGGAATTTCTACATGATGTACCACTCAACTTACAATTTTAGATTACGAAAGATTAAAAAAATCCAGATAACATTCGAAAAATAGTACACCCGGGCCTTAAATGATTAGTTCTGGATTCATCTGCTCGCCTGTTGATATCCCTTCACGACAGGAATTTGTTTAGCAATAAATTGTTCTAGACTCTCTCAACTCTGGGAAAGGACTGAACTATCGATTTAGAGTGGGAGTAATTCTGAAATTAAGCAAATGGGCGTAAATCAAGAAATTCAAGGCGCACAAAAGTACATATCCCATTACAAGTTCACATGGACTCACGCACTCTACCTTCCCAATCCTGAAGCTGTTTTTTTATTGTTACCAGAGACGACGAGAGGCACCAGGGCAGCAGAAAAAGGTTTTCGATGAAGATTTGATGAAATTTATGAATTTATTTAAATGTGTGAATTGAGTTTATTGTTGTGAATTCATTGATAATTGTTTCTTACCTAACGAGAGGCCCCATGCCACCTTCTTGTGGGAGTGACTGGAGCAGAGAAGGTCCCGCTGATATCGGTCGAATCTAAAAAAAAATGTCAAGATCATCTGCATCGTCTTCCTCTAATTTCAAGTCCTCAACAATTTTATTTTAAATAAGAGGGATTGTCTCCTGCACATCATTTTTCTAATATCTCGTAAACATTAGGGTTTAGAGGAACATCTCACTACAGATTTTTGTAGAAAATTAAGGATGTTTTGTCATTTTGAGCAAATTTTATATTTTCATGTTCAAGGAAAATTCTATTATTTTTGTTGGCTGATAGCAGAACATATGAAACTAAATTCTTTGATGTTGAAAAAAATTAATGGCAATAGTCTCGCCAGAAATGAATAAACAAATTCTTCTTTATACACGGGCTCTTATGGGGTTTATGTTGAAATTTATAATTCCTACTGGGAGACTCTAAAAATAGAAATAAAAATAGAAGGTAATGTGCAAAACTATACTGAATCGAATGGCCAGAGAAAAATTTGGGGTACACGGAGAAAAGGAGGAAATATTTGAAAGATTGTATCCCATATAAGCGCATGTTAGCGCATGCGTTTGGTGGATTTTGTACACTCCATTTCTAAATAATAAACGTGGGTTGGTGGATGAAATTTTTATCCAGATTTTTAAACTGGGAGAAAACGTTCGACAGGTTTACCAACTCGCAACGCATTTTAATATTATTTCAATAATTAGAAAAACACCCAATAAAAATTATGTGACACCCGCGGGTGATGAGAAAAAAATCAATCAATCTGATAAATAAAATCAATACTCAAAAAATGTTCAAATGCACAGTTAAATAGTTTCTTGAAAATTGGAAAATTTCGTGCTCAGCGATTCAATCAGGGCTCGTGAACAATAAGACTTGAGAATTGAGCTCCTCTCACAAATTTACCATTGAACTTGCTCAATTTTACCTTTTCTGTTTGCGTTGCGGCATTACAAATATCTCTTGATAAAGTGCTATTTCCATTCATCGATGAGGAACAGCTCGGAGAGTCTGAATTGTTCATAATTTCTTGTTGTTTGGCAACTTGCATCTGAAAAAATAGGATTAAAAAATTAATAAATTTTTCAATCACCTTCGGATCAACTAGTTAATGATTAGTGCATGTTCATGTTCGCTCATTATCTCAGTGATTAGGGCCATGATTTACCTGAAGCTGCTGTATTGTCCGGTCCTTATCTTCTAACTGTCCCTGAAGGAAAATCACTTGTCTCCTCAAGTCTGCCATTTCATCAGCAACATTAAGAGCACCATTCGACAGTCCTGTCGTTTCAGTCGTACCGTCTTCATTCAGGTTCGGGAAGAGGCCATTCACCATGGGATTGGTGAACGGATTGAGAGTTTCCGCCTGGAATTATTGAAGAATACGCTTTTAATCCCTGCAATCACTTCCTAAGCCGACTGGATTTTTTCCCCCGGAAAAATTTCTCCTGAAAAACTTTCCCGGAATAATTTCCCCTGAGTACTGAACTTGAGATAAAAGTGAACAAAAGAATTATCCGGAATAATTTTTCCTGAAAAATTTCCCTCGAACATCTTCCCTTGGGCATTGGCTTGGGCAGGACGAGAATGATTTCAGTAGGTGACCGGAGTTTTTTCCCCCGAAAAAAATTTCTCGGAAAAAATTTTCCCGAACAAAAATTTCCCCGGAAAATGTTTCCCCCAACGACTTCCCCGAAGAAAAATTTTAAAATTTCTTTTCACAATTTTTTCCTTGACATTTTTTCCCATTTTGCGGAAAAAAAAAATTTCCACAAAAAAATTTTTTTTTCCCATTTTTTTGTGTTTTATAATGAGCGTTTGAAAAGAATTGTTGACAATTATGATGCTAATGAATGTGATAAATTCTTGAAGTCCGGGAAGTCTTCACAAATATCTCTGAAATAACTAGATTTAGACAAACATTCGACGACAGGGACGGAATACGGTGCCTACATGTACAATGTACAGTGGTTACTCCCTAACACTTCAGCCTCAGGGTCGAGAATTCAAGGAATTAAATGTTCGAGAAGCCCCTACTCTTCCGTTGGAGGCGGAGCTATGAAAGACAAACAGAGAGAAAGAATCTGCCTATTTCACTCTCACATGCCGAGTTATTTTACTGCGCAGTCCTGTCGCGCAGAGGGACACACCGATTTACCCACACATTTAGGTTGTCGATGGTGGGGGAAATCAACTTCTCCGACTGAAATGATAGGGAACCGAAATGTTGGCCGTAACCACTGTATCAGTTATACATTTCAAAGCGTTTGAAATCTTCAACTTTTGCCAATTAATTATTAATTAATGAACAATATTTCAAACGTTTGCGAATGAAAAAGGAATTATTCAGGTTCCAAACTTAAGATTAGAAAATTAAAAAAAATTGATGCAAGTTCCCTATTAAATTGTATTGAGATGAATTGTCTGGGATGAATTCACCTAGAACTTATCTTCTTCTTTGAAACCAGAATGTCATACATTTTTACGAACGAGTTGTTCTCTAAACCTCTTCATTTCAAAGATATTTGCAAGATAATTCATAAGTTGATGTGTTCTGAACTTATCTCTAGTCTCATTTCATTAAACTTCACTTCTGTATCTAATTAAACATTAAACAACATAATAAATGAAATAAAAAACATAAAGCAATGATGATAACGTACCCTCGTCAAATCTTTCTCTCCAGACTTCGGAAATCATGTGGAAAAATCGAGGAACAACCAGAAAATAAAACAAAGCAAACAAACAGTAAAAATGAGTTAATGGAACAGAATAAAAATCATTAATAAACTAAAAATATGGATTAACACACATAAAATCACGTAACACTGGTTAACGACAACTAATGAAGTTGGAAAAATTGAGAAATTACCTCCTGAACTACTCGCATGAGCTTTAAGAGACCAGTCTTGATGGAGACAATATCCTGGTGATAATTACACTTCTCAAGCCTGGGACTTCCTTCGTCACCTGAGTCAAGACTCAGACTTGGAGATTGACCCTTAGTTGAAGATAAAAAAACACAAATTATAAAAATCAATTCAATCATTTGAAATTCGAAATTCCATGCAGTTGAGTATTTTCATTGAGAATAAATTAGAGGGTAGGCGGAAAAAATTACCGAAAACGACCGGTCATTTTCTCGACTACTATATACAACGTGCGCTACTACCCATCGGCTATTTTTTCGTACATTCAAATCAGAATTGGGTTTCATTTCATAAAAATCGAATGGAAATAACCCACAAAATGTTTCTGAAAGAATCGAGAATATATTTTAAATATTTTAAGGATGAGGATAAGGATTTTTCTGCCTATTTTATATGAATGACGCAATTTTCATGTTAAACAAAACGAAATAAGCTAGGAATTGAATTTTCGAAAACAAATTCGTAATTGTTATTGTACACATTTTGTCAAAAATTTTGAAAAAAAAACCTCTAGCTCAAAAATGCGGGGCAAGCGAACAATAAACAATTAATTTTTTTGCACTAATTATTCGTTTTTAGACATATACAGTCGATCTCCAATGCATGACAAATTCTCTTAAGCATGTAATTTCTGTCGTGAATGGGTAAACTAGGATGAGTATATTTAATGGTGTTTAGCCATTTTCAGCAAATTTTATTTTTTCATGTTCAAGGAAAATTCTATAATTTTTTTGCCTGATATCGGATCATATGGAACTAACTTCTTTGATGTTAAAAAAAATAATCGCAACAGTCTCGTCATAAATAAATGAACAAATTTTTCTTCATACACGGGCTCTTATGGGATTTATATTGAAATTCATAATTCCTACTGGAAGACTCTAAAAATCCTATGAATCCTATTAATTTTTTTTGTCAATCCGCTTCTACAAATTGTAGGGAAGCAATGTAACCAAAAATTCATTAAAAAAAAATACATTTATCCTAGTTTACCAATTCACCACAGATTTGAGTGAAAAAAAAAATGATGCAAAAAAATTCTAAGAGAATTAGAATTTAGAGAGAAAAAATTTCCGCTTTACCTATCCGGGAATCGAACCCGGGTTTTTTGATAATTATTCTACTTTGGTTGAGCGGGAATTTTACTTACATTTCCGGTAAATACTGGTCTGAATGGACTAGCAATTTGCTTTGTCCTCACACTGTCCTGAGAACGAGGGGAATCAGTTCCTGCCCTACTGCGGAGAATCCTCGATGTTCTTGCAGTTGAAATTCTGCAAAAAATCGATACAAAAATCGTAGAATTATTACGTTAATTTTTCGAATGTCTGCTCAGGAATAATAAACACTCAGCAAATTGAAGGACAAGTAAGCTCTGCAGAGGAAGCATTAGGAAGACTACTCTATCAACTTCACATTGACATTGTGACATTGTTCATTGTTTATTGTGTTACTTGTGCGTAAAATTTCACTTTTTCGCACGCACCTGTAGCACATACTATTTCAGACTCGTGTGATTGTATTCCGCGGCTTCGCCTCGGTCTGCACCCTCACACTCGTCAGAAATTTTTTTTTCATCAGACTCCGTAAAACGTCATTTTACGGACACTTCGTGTCCGCCAAACGCCCTTTATGGACATTATGAAGAAAAATTATATTCGTCACTCGGCCGAAAACAACTTTTTCGACCTCGGCTTCGCCTCGGAGCGCCAGCTTCGCATTTGTGAAAATTCCGTCTTGCTCGTATCGAAATATACTATTTCAACACTGCTGCTACGTTCACCTCGTGCCGAAAAGTGCCTTTTCGTTTACTCGTAACTATTCTACCTTTTTCATCACGCTGTGCGAAAAAGTAACTTTTTAGGCACGCTGCTTTTCCGCACTCGTAACGAAATATACTATTTTGTGATACCTGCCTGAAAAGTGCACTTTTCGAAACGGTTTAGTGTGCGTAAAGCGGTTGTTTTCTGCATGGCGTGCGCAAAGGTCACGAGCGTGCGGAAAGTGAATATGCACTCGAAATTCACGTTACGCACGCTCTTGAACTTTACGCATTCGTGCACAAAAACTACCGCATTACCCCCATTACCGTTCTGAACAGTGAACTCGTCAGGTACCACAAAAAAGGATGTGTTACACGTGCGTGTGAAAAAGTGAAACTTTACGCACTAGCAACACAATAAAAACAAATTGGGAACTCAATGTGGAAAACCTCAATGTTTCGATTGGAAAGGAAAAAAATCAGTAACGAAGTGGTAAACCGGTATTAGTCAATTTTGCCTGTTGGCTAGTTTTCAATGAATATCTCGGAGTCTAAGGGAGATAGAAATTTTTTTGTTATAACCTTTTTTGTAGAGCCGATTGAGAGCTACAGCAAATGTAATTACAAAAATTTCGCTATTTCTCTTAGATTCGGAAATATTCTTCAAAAACTCAACTAGGAGATGAGTCGACTTAAGGCTCGGGTGTACCATCTTTCGAATGTTATCTCGAGGTTTTTTTTTTCATCTTTCGTCACCTGAAATTGTCAATTGAGTCCTGCATCGTGCAGAAGTTTTGATATTAGTTTTACCACTTCGCTACTGAAATGTTCGCCAACTCTATAAATGAGCTACCTCGCAGCATTATCGCCCTTGCGTGCTGCAACTAGAGAATTCACGACAGAGAGAGGTGGAACGATAATTTTCTGCTGCCTAGGAGGTGGAGAACCGGTCGGCGTTGTATTGTCAGATGACAATCCCGAGTCCTTTCCACTCTCTCCTCTTTCATTGCACGTAGAGTCGATACCTCGAGCCTCTGCACCACCAGCCCTCACTCTCGGTATCAGCGTTCTCCGCCTGGCACCTCGAGCCAACTCAGAACTCGATGCCATTGTGTGCAACACAGACAATCCGATAAACAGAAACTCGAGTTTTTAGGTCGACTGTCACTCTAACTGAAGTTTAACTGACATTTCACTTCGTGCACGAACGAATTTGCGGGTAATCACGAATTCTCCACCTCTGAGTTGATGGAAATTAATCAAACGTCTTTGGGGATGATCTTCAGGATATTGTTGGTAAAAAAAATGAAGAGTGGAAGATCAAATAGGAAAGATAGGTCCGTAATTGAGTTCATGGAATTAAGGATGTTTATCCATTTATCGGAAATTAAATTCTGTCATTTTTAAGGGGAAACGGAACCCCTGCGTTTATATTATATTTATTCATTAAACTACTTCATTGACTCAACAATGCGATAATCGAGTCGATAAAGTAATTTCATAGATAGAAATTAATAATTGTAGGAAAAAACACAATTCTAAAATTTGATGTAGACAAAGGGGTTCCATCTCCCCTTAAGGGAAATTTTGTTTTTTTTTAGATTAATGGGGGAGCAGATGAAACCAATATTTCTGGTAATTATGGAAATTAGTTGTAGTAACTCCGACGAAATGAAGTCAACGAGTTTTTTTAATTGACAGGGGTGAGTGGAGAAAAATGAAACAGCGGGGCAAAATGAAACAGTGGAAAAACGCCTATTTGACGCAATTCAAGGAAAAACAATTTTTTTGACGTGGATACGTCTATGGGATCAATATGGAGGCTCATTTTGGGAAACGGTCTTTATGTGCAGCGCCATCTATCGTAATTCGAGAAAATTCTAGACATTTCGAGGTAATTCAAGGAGTTTCCAGAAAATTGGAAGGAATGCAAGGAGTTTTTAGGAAATTTAAGAAAGAAGGAAAGCCCATGGACGTATGTACGTACAATTATTTAACTTTTTTTTATCAACTTTTTATTATTATTGAGAGTACTGATGAGAAAATAATTTTCCATTCAGTAGAATAAGAAATTATTGAGAAGTTTCGACCGGGAATGTTGCCAATGAATTAATTAAAAAGAAAATGAAACAGCAAAATCCAAAGTCCAGAGCAATAAGGCCCAGGGGGAGACCCAGAGTGTGAAAAAATAAATGTGATGCTGAATTTCAATCGAATGAAAAACGAAAAGTGTAATCGCCCTCATCTAATCAAGTGAATTATAATACGGATTGAAAATTATTATTCTCATCAGCACTCTCAATAATAAAAAAGTCAATAAATAAAAGTTGACAAAAAAATTTGTTTTTACTTGAATTGCATCATTTCATTTTGCCCCACTCTCCCCTACACTGAGAGAAAAACGACGAGGTTCTCAAAAAAGTCTTACTTGTGCCAAGAAAATAGTTTTTTGAAAATTATCAAAAAAGGATTTTTTGTGCCAAACATGCAGAGAGTGCGCCGGAATGGAAAATTTTTGTTGCAAAAATAGATTTAGTAGTTCAAAAAAAATTGCATTCTCTGTACACGCAAGAAATGTCATTTCTAGCACTACTCCTTTGTTATTTGATACTCCCATACGTATTTTGCTCTCGAAAAATCTTTGTTTTATGCGGAACATGGGATAGTAGTTTTTCGTTTCGGCTTGAAAATGAGCCCTTAAATGAAACAATAATAATGATATGATAGCAATCTTGTAACTTAGGGATGAAATATTAGTTGATAAATTTTCCTCTATGAGATATTTTCATCCTGAAAAGGCACCGTCTGGTGTGAATTATCCGCCTCTTGAGCCAAATATTTCGTTGCTGTCGAAAGCAGAACAATTATTCATGTTTGAGACTTTCAAATTCGAATCAAACAAAATCTTTTTTGGCAATTTTCAACTAGCGATTTTGTTGGCCCAAACGAGACTTGTTTGACAACGTGTTTGTTTTTCTCTCAGGGTACTAATCAGGTATGAATTTATTCGAATGTTTCTCACGCAATTGTGAGAATATTGTGGTCATGCTACTGTGATCTGATCTTCGAAAAAAAAAAACGATTAAACTTGAGCCGGTTCACTGCTTCTTACTCACTGCAGAATTTAATTACAAGGAGACTCGAATTCACTTGAATTTATGGAATTAACTTCACAATAAATTAAAGGAGTTCCAACTGAAATGGATATAAAATCAGATAATTGTCTCATTTCATACACAATCGGAATTATAATATTCTTTCTTCCTTCTAATCAGCACAAGATTAATAATTAAAAATTACTTTCCTCATTCAAGATAAATGAATGAATAATGTCAACCCACCCGTTTCCTTCATAATTTTCACAGTTATCAGAATTTTTTAAAATGTAATGTGGGTTCAGTGTAGAGTGAATGATAAAATGAAAGTGAAAAGGGTGGGATACAAGAACCACTGAATGTGTGACGTAAAACGGGCAATGAATTATGTCAAAACGACAAAATACACTGACAGAAAAAAATTGATTTTATCAAGAGAATTTTATTTGAATCAACTATCGATTGGTTGTTAATTTTCAAATAAACATGATTTCATAGTGAATATTAGTTATCTCTTCTTGAGATACATTTGATCGGGAGAAATCGAACTTCTCTAGAATTGAAGTTCCTTTTATTTGTCGCAATAATGAGAGCATTTGATTTCTTTCTAGCCAAAAGTTTGCCAACTCCAGAAATTCGTTGATTTACTCAAAAATCAAAATTATTCTCATGACTAAATACGTTGTTATCTCAATCAACACGATCATACGTTGCTCCAAGTAAATTATAATTGACTTGATCATTTCGTATGTCGAATCAGGAGGAATATTTTTACGCGGAAAAAGCTTTGAGATTGTAGTAGGATGTCGTTTAGTTGAAAGAAGTTTATATTTCTTGACTTAAAAAAATCGCATTAGTTTACAATAACAGAATCACAGATTACGGCAATTCTACACAAACTTGGATATCACAAATTTCGTTCAATGTGATGTACGGAAAGCTCAATTTAAACATCGGCTTCATTCGAGAAAACAACATTCAATTCATTCCTCAATGTAATCATTTCCTAGGTACGAATTTTTGATCAATTCATGAAAGCAGAAAATTTCTCGACTGGAGATTATATTAGATGTAAAAAAACAGAACTTTTCCGTTTTTGTGGTGAATACATGTGACTCGACGCCAAGGCCTGTTTTATTTGATTCAAGTAAATGCACCTCAAGAAGAAATAATTGATATTCACCGTAAGATCCTATTTATTTGTAATTCGTTCAATTATATAATACTTGTTCCAAGAAAGAAACATCTCAATAAAAATGAGTTTATCTATCAGTGTATGTGCCTCTCATCCCTATGATTTTATATTCCATCCAGTTGTACTCCCAGCAAAGCTTAATCATATTTGTTATCAATCCGGATTCTTGACGCTGATATCACATCAGTAACTACTGAGATTGCATGACGACCTCAAGTGAAATCAACACCGAAACATTTTTACACACAAAAAAAATCGTCATAGATTACTCTAGAGCAAATTTCCATCGCAAAAAAATTCCCTCACTTCACAGAATAATTATTAAAAATATTCTGACAGCTCCGAAAACAGAAATAAACATCCTTCAAACCACTAAAAATTCCTCGTGATTCATCCGCACGCAAACGATCACAGACTGTCTCACATCGTGGCTCGTTCAATTGGTCCCCATAGCATGGAGCCCACGCAGACTGCACAACCGGTAATAATCGTCATGTTTCACAACCGGTAAGGCCTGTCAAGGTTCAAGGTCGGATCGACAAGTCGTTTCGTTTTACTTATCTCCATCTGGTTCTTTCATTTTGTAATTTTTTTCCGCTCGACGTGAACGTCTCCGAGTTTTGGAAATGAATTAGTCGCTTGTTTATGGAGTGTTAATTGATAAAGTGGGGGGAAGAACGCAGTTTGAAGCTGGTGAAAAGCTGAGGAGCACTGCAGACCTCGGGATGGATGGGGATGGGTACTACGCGATCAAGTCCGGGCGCAAGCGCCAGTCACTCCGCGGGGCGCTCGATACCTGGTACCGATGAGGTTTGGGGGTGGGAGAGGGTGGAGTAAAGGTGATGATGTGGGATAGGTTTGTTTTATGTTAAAGAGATATTTTTAGATGAGAAACGATTGGAGAACTCAGCTGAAGAATATATTGCACGAAAATCACGTGAAAACGCGTGGGAAATTGCTCTTGTGTTGTATAAAGTATAGTTATTTTTGATAATAAATTCAGTAGCGAAGTGGTAAAACGGTTTAAGTCGACTTATCTCCCGGTTGAGTTTTTGAAGAATATTTCCGAATCTAAGAGAGATAGCGATATTTTCGTAATTACATTTGTTGTAGCTCTTAATCAGCTCTACAAAAAGGTTTGTTTGGTGAGGAGCTAGGTTTAGGGTGGTTGTGGGGGTGTGATCAGAGGTGAGGCCGGAAAATGAATTCTAATACTGTTTCATAAAATGAATTTATTTGTGGGATCGAACCACGTCGTAAAATACTATATACACTTTGTACACTTGTCACTCAAATTTAGTTCGTTGAGATCTCAAACGAATAGATATTGTCTAAATTGATAATTCATTGTTGAGTCACTATTAAATGTCCTTGATAAATGTCTATCGATAATTGCTGTAACGATTGAATCTAACTCAAATAGTGAGGAACTGTACACGTTGAGAGACGCGTCGACACGCACCTTCCGTTGATCCTACTCTAATGTTTCGATAATTCACTGCTGATGTACTTAACTCGTTGGGAAACTATAATACTTGTTAATTCACTAAATCTACGTTGATGTGGCTCTAATTTTGATATTCTATAACATTTCTACTGAGTGGATGGACTGAACTAATAACTGAGTTCATAATCTATTACATGGCTGTTGAACTGCCGAGCGATTACTCTAACTGACGGACTTTGTCATACTACTGCCTTTCCGGGTGATTCGCTGACTCTTGACTGTTGACCCGAAGGGTCCCGATTGATTTCGAAGATTACCGACTTAATTCCCCGCTGAACTGATAGAATGATGACTATGTTTCAAACAAGGTTATAACAAAAATTTGGCTATATTCCTTAGATTCCGAGATATTCATTGAAAACTGGGCAGTAGTCAAAATTGACTTGTCCCGTTTTACCACTTCGCTACTGAATTAGCAATATGCTTCCGAATGGTTATTTTGCACATCATTCCCTTCTATCATGTATAATTCATTGTTCATTTCATTTTATTAAATTGAATAAGATTTCCTTTTACCTAATTTTGTCAGATTTTCAACTTAGTTGAATGTTATCAGCATCATTATTCTTATTATCCCTTTTATTCTATACAACCGATTGTCGTCTTTACAGTTCTATCTCTCCCCTCAGCCCTTCGATAAAATGTTGATAGAAAAATTTCATTTACACATACTTGAATGAATTTGAAACATCGCATTTGAAGAAACCATCAGAAAGCTCACTTTCAGGGAAATTCATGAAAAATCAAAATTTTCAACAATCAACATAAAAATTAAATCAACCGATATAGATATCGTAATCATGTTTTAACTTCGACTTAATGGCATTGAAATAAACATTTTCAGCAATGATTGAATCCATTTGAAACATTATATTTAAAAATATTCCCGGAATTCTGATTTTCATAAAATACAAAATTTTTGAAAATTTTCGAATAATTCAAAATAATGATTATTGCTATCGCCTTCATCTTCAAACTCGGTCAAAGGGACATCCAAACGAATTTTTTAGCCATCATTCAATCAGTTCAGAAAATTTTTTTTAGTTATCGTGGGACAACCGATTTTCGAAAAAAATCAAAAATTAAAAAAACTAATCGATGAATTGAATTTTAATTAATGGCGATCGATAGGGCTCAACAATACGTACATTTGAGAAAAAAGATTCAATTCCATCCGTTTATTAGCGAATAACTGAAGAACAACTTTACCACACACACACACACACACACAC
This sequence comes from Diachasma alloeum, assembly GCF_001412515.2. Lineage (NCBI taxonomy): Eukaryota > Metazoa > Arthropoda > Insecta > Hymenoptera > Braconidae > Diachasma > Diachasma alloeum. The sequence goes on from NW_021680507.1 coordinate 189,224, forward strand.
ACATACGTTCGGACACGGTCTAAAAATTGCATTTTCATACTTTTTGGATCATAATGAGTCGATACAACACAAAAAAACCAAAATTTAAATTTGAGCGATTACAATGCTTCCGTTCGGAAGCAATACCATTTTATGGATGTTTATACAAAGAGAAAATTATTTGAAATACACCAACTAGTCGTTTTAAAAATGATTTACCACAACTAAATAAATGAATCAATACCACAACTAATTAAATGAATTTTAACAACTAGTTGGTGAAATTCATCAAATACTTTTCTCCGTGTACAGGTCCGGAAAGTCAAAATTTCCATGTAGAGGAAAATTCTCTACTTTTTGCGGATGAATATAGAGGCCTGTGATTTTTAAAAATTTCAATAACTCATTGAATTTTTGATTGAATGGGATAAGTTTTTTTTTGCAAAGAATAATTCTTCCCCTGTGTAATAAACCCAGACCAAACTCAATGGACCAAATTAGTTTTGCGTTACGAACATTGAGAGGAAAGTAAAAAGTGTCCATTTTGCCCCACCTCTCTCTACGAAACCAACATTTCTAATTCTTAAAACGAATTAGTCGCCTAACTTTGATAAAATGGATTAAGCTATTTTTCCGTACTGACCTTCACTTTTCCTCGTCCGGGGATTGGTATTGGCCCTTCCCCAAACTCGCGAAAGTGAAAATCCCCACGGAAAAATATCGTTGACGACTAGTGCCATGGTTTTTTTTCTCGTGTGGTTGGCCAGTCCTTGCCTTCGGCTCGGTCGCCAACTCTACGCGGGTAAAAAACCCCACACTGAGAGAAAAATGCCAAAGTTCTCGAACAAGTCTTACTTGTGCCAAGAAAATTTTTTTTTGAAAATTATCAAAAAAGGATTTTTTGTGCCAAACATGGAGAGAGTGCGCCGGAATGAAAAATTTTTGGCGCAGAAATAGATTTGGTAGTTCAAAAGAAATTTCCTTCTCTGTACACGCAAGAAATGTCATTTCTAGCACTAGTCTTTCGTTATTCGATACTCCCATACGTATTTTGCTCCCGAAAAATCTTTGTTTTATGCGAAACAAGGGATAGTATTTTTTCGTTTCGGCTGTCTAATAATCACAGACAAAAAATGAACCCTTAAATGAAACAATAATAATGATATGATAGCAATCTTGTAACTTAGGGATAAAATATATGTTGATAAATTTTCCTCTATATGAGATATTTTCATCCTGAAAAGGCACCGTCTGGTGTGAATTATCCGCCTCTTGAGCCAAATATTTCGTTGCTGTCGAAAGCAGAATAATTATTCATGTTTGAGACTTTCAAATTCAAACCAAACAAATTCTTTTTTGTCAATTTTCAACTAGCGATTCTATTGGCCCAAACAAGACTTGTTTGACAACGTGGTTGTTTTTCTCTCAGTGGGTGGCAGTCGCCTTGAAATATACTAATTTTCTCATGCACAGGTTCTTATGGGATTTTTTTTCAAATTGACCAATCACCTACTGAAGGACTCGAAAAACATATTATTCATTTTATCTCTGACTAATCAACTCGGATTGGTGCATTGAATTTTTTTTTCAAGTTGACAAAACATTCAAAATTTTCCGGGTGCTCGTAGTATTAGATAAACCTTCTTAAATAATTATTCTAAATTTACTTTTTGGATAGGTAATTAGAATTTATTCATTCGTGTTTCTGCACGGAGAGAAATTTTCTACAAAAATTCTAGTATAATTACTGGAAAAAATCACAATCTACCGGCTGTGAAAAATTCTAGTGCTGTTAAGGTAAAATTTCTTGGTATTTCTGGTAAAATTTCTGGGGATTTTTGTGAAATTTTCACAGGCATACTAGGAAAAATTCACGTTTTCCCCAATAAAATTTCTAGTGCCGGCACTGGAATTTTTTCCTGGCCGTCACTTTGCGCCTCTTTTCCCGTGCTAGCACTAGAATTTTTCTAAAAAAATTTCTCTCCGTGTGAAACTGAAATAAACTAGTTATTGGGCATCCCATTGTATCAGAATAAAAACACAAATAGATTTCCTCTCCGACTACTTCGACGAACTGGAAATGGAAAAATTTGTTTTTCACCACGAAACTGTCAATTACTACATATCACGTGTGAACATGATGTCACAATCAACACAACTAACTATTTTTCAATCCACCGCATTTTACCAATTCCAATTATTGCTCTTGTTTTTTTTAGATGAATTATTGGCCATCAGCCCAATGAATAGGCGCTGTTCCAACGTATCCCAGGCAACGGTTATCACTGCCAAAAAAACTCACAACTAGCCGCCAAGGCAGTACTGAAGACAAAGAAAAATAGAAAAAAAGTAACTCGAGAAAACGAGCAGAACCCAACTAAAATCATCCATTGTTCCAGGGGAAATGGTTCTAGGAAGACGAGTAATTGACTCCTCCTCATGCGGCATCCTGGGGTCATATCACTCCCGTCGAACGTAACATAACAGAACAACAGTTATGTGAATGCTCCCGCAATTGTATTTACGAGAGTCATTGAACAAAATCGTTTTTAAAAATTACGAAGCAAATTCTCTTACTGCAACGTTCCACGCGAATATCTCCGGAAATTATCGATGGCAATGAGTCATAAATCGGGGGATTTCGTCGGGAATTTTCCTCATCCAAATGTCAGCCAATAGAATTGCACTATTCGACTGTTATTCCATATAGTCAACACGGTATTCAGCTGATAATTTTTAATAATTCAACTGGTAATTTTTCACATTGACTATATTTGTGGAAAAGAAAAGATTCCGTGGTCGAGTGAACCTCTGGTTGGAACTGTCAGATGGATTTTGTCTCATAGTGCAATTCTTTTGGCCAACATTTGGGTGGGAAAATTCCCTCCCGAATACTACTCGAGCTTCAAAATTAATCGAGTAATTCCCTCAAGGTTCCCTGCACACAAACGAAGTCGTCAAGTTTTTCAGGTTCTTTTCCGGCAATTTTCAACTAGCGATTTTGTCGGCCCAAACAAGACTTGTTTAACAACGTGTTTGTTTTTCTCTCAGTGTAGCCATATCCATAACTTATCATTACCGTTAAATTATTAAATAGTCAATTCGTTAATGTCATTCTTAAATTTTAATTATTAAAGTAATCATCAATTTAAATATTCAAATTCCGAATTATTTCTTAATCAGTAATTTATTTGGGAAAATTAACGATTATTTGGATAATCGAAAATCCCTAATAAGAAAGTTGGTATTATTTAAATAATATAAAATTAACAGTGCCATATTATTAAGTCTTTGATTCATCATCAATTGGAAATTTAGATTACGAAATATTGTCATATTTTTAAATTGCGATTAGTATAGTGAAACTGCAATCAATGTACGTAGGAAATTCCTTTAAAACTGAAAAATCACAAGATTGATGGCCATCACTGATGAAAAGTGACTCAATCAAACGTAAGAGGTTAGCGGTCCCTCGGGCGACGGGTCAAACGGGAGAGGCGGACAGAGTTATCTGAAGGGTCAAGCGGAAGAGATGGGTGGAGTCATCAGACGGGTCAAAAGAGAGATGAATACAAGGATCAAAAGGGTCAAATGAGTAGAGAGACCAAGAGAGGCCTTCGGATTGTTTCGCTCAACTCTTCTGGTGATGGAATATAGTCAGAAGAATCATATTTTTCTCTCAGTGTGATCGAGGGTTAAGTGGCTATGTAACTTGGACGGCAGTTACCATCAGAGTAGAAAATTTCAATCCAATTTTTTCTAGGGTGAACCTATCATTTTTGAAAAATCAAATTCTTACGCGCTTCATAACGATGTGACACAGAATGTCTGAATTTGGATCTTTCAAAATAATCATTTCACCCTAGAAAAGAAATGGATTGAAATTTTCTACTCTGATGGTAACTGCCGTCCAAGTTACGTAGGCACTTAAGGGCGTCAAGTGAATTTGAAAAAAGATTTTTTTTTAATTTTTTCTTTCCCTCCATCATTGGAGAAATATGTATTCATCCATCCGACGAAATTTCAAACCCGCAATCGGAACTAGACATCGAGAAAATAAATGCGGAAAATCCTCTATTTCGCGTGACGAACCTCGAGAAAGCATGGGATCAAATGGGTACGGCGGGTTGAAATATCTCTCTTATTCACCCCGATACCCCATTGTTTTTTGTCGCCATCACATTGAACACATCATTCCCCATATCTTCAAATTTTTTCAAATTTTTCTTGAATTCCTAGGGGGTTGAAACGTTCAATTTAATCAACACTCCATAAGAGGTCGTGTATAAGACTGATTTTGTTTATTTAATTTCTCGATATCCATAAGTTCTAAAATTTTAAAATTGTCACCGATGTTCACCATCTGTCTAATAATATTAATTAAAAAAATTATAACTTTGTTGGTGAATGTCAATTTTCAAGGTCATCGCCAAATTCACTTGGCACCCTTAAAAGTGGTGTTATTCACTTGGCTATAGTTACAATAATGGTTAAATTGTGGATTATTGTAACTATTGCCAAAATATATTGAATATGTAACATAAATGTAAAATGTAATTTTTTTTCTTTTTGTTTTGAACAGAAAAGGGTAAAAAGTAAAATGAAGTACGAGAAAGGGGGAAAATGAATTAATGATATTCTCATCATCGAAATGAGGATGAGAAATCGATTCGAGGAAAAAGAACAACCGCAGAGGCGTTATCGTGCCAACCAGAGGGTATTGGCTTACTCGAACACGCGATACCACACCGCGTCCTTGTCCCAGAAAACAAAAATAAAGGAAAAAAATAAAAGTTGGTGAATAAACTCGCTCAACACGATTTCATGTTAAAACTTTCATGAGGGTCGGAAATGTCAATTCCTCGGATCAATGACTCCAGTTGCAGAGGAACTTTTTCAGTCAGTGAGCTGAGGAGAATGACAGTCTGGTGGAGCATGAAACGATTGAGTTTCAGGGGAAGTCATTAAAATTGGGAGGAATACCGTGAAATTGATAGTTCTGTGGGATGATGATGCTCTTTGTGGATTACTGAGTTTTGGGGTTGATTTGGAAAAGTGATCGTTAGCGCGGGAGTAGGGCGTGAAGAGAATTAAGCAAGCCGCGGAAAATAAAAGAATACAAACATTTAATTTTTAACTTCCCGGATAGGGAAGTTATTGTAATGCCCCCGAAAATGAAAAATCAATTTTTCATCATATGTCCACGTTTCGAGGTCTTTCTAAGGTTTTCCGATGGTTTTTAACAAAATGTCTGTCTGTGTGTGTTACCAGGTATGTACGTGGTCAAAATTTTGGTTAACGATTTCTCGTGAACGAACGGTCCGATTTGACTTTCTTTTTTTATCAATCGATACGCCTTGATCTAACTTAGAGCGGATTAGATTCTGGCGGATATTGGTCCAGTAGTTTTGGAGTTATTGAAAAAAGAAAATTTCAAAATAAAAAAAAAATGAAAAAAGAATTCCTCAATCACATAGGAATTTCATAAGAAATGCTTATAATTAAGAAAAGTTCATCATTTCCGTCAACTCCTTTTGAAAATTTCCGTGTTTTCATCGGTATATGAAAAATAAAACACTTGTCGATAAAACAGATTTCTATTTGAAATTTAGATGTGATTATAGATTGTGTTTTCTCATCCCTCATGCATCAATTATCTTACGAATATACGAAGTATAATGACAGAAAAACCGGGAAGTTGTTGGTTCGACCCGTCAAGGGTCACGCCAATTGCGTTTCGCACCCACTGTCAGTCGCACTTAAAATGGGAGCGCGCTTTAGCGCGCGACCAACAACCGTCCCACTAGTTCAGACTTTTTTCATATCGCGTGCTAAATGGAAAAAGGTCGCATAAACCTAATCTAGGGATCAGGAAATCTAGACGATTTGGGCTCGCTAGAATCATTTTAAGGTGTCTCGTGTGTAGATCACCCGGGGTGAAACGGAAGGGGAGTCTATTGTTCTTGAGCCTTAATGAAATCGCTGCGCACGAAATTTTCCAATTTTCAAGTAACTATTTAAGTGTGCATTTGACCATTTTTTGAGTATTGATTTTATTTATCAGATTGATTGATTTTTTCTCATCACCTACGGGTGTCAAATAATTTTTATTGAATGTTTTTATTGGATAATTTTTATTGGATGATCGTCCAATTGCTTGGGAAAAAATCTTGAGAATCGGAAAGCCAGTGACAAAATCAATGAAAGTGTGTTCATTACATTTTACCAAAGACGACTTCTTCCCTCAATGTAAGTTCAGCTGAGAATCTAATGAAATTATTCAATTTTCTATTGCCAGTTGATTTTTCTGTGATCACTCGTGAAATAAATTGACTTTATTCATTTCAATTGCATGTGAAAATCGTAAAGCTGTTTACTTAAAACTCATAAGTGTCCTATCTTGTAATTTGCCAAAGAGACAGCAAATCGATACAATTCTTGCATAGACACTTTCATGATCAAAGTACCCGTGGAATCCCAACGAAAACCTTACAATTTTTAATTACTCCAATTTTTACAGGGGAGATTATACGAACGTACTGATGATTACCTGCTCACGTTAGTTCGAATTTCTGCCGCAAGGCGGCCAATGCCAAAATTCATTTCATTAATATTTGGGAATTTTTTTCTTCGAAAATGTTTCATTGAAAAAAAATTCGATTGGACATTTTCCGTAGAGAATTCGATTGTATACGAAATACTTGGGAAATTTTCTCGTAGAATCACATGTTCTCGGGATCAATTCACACTTATCAGTCTCAATTGATTGGTTTTTAAGAATAATTTTACGAGAAAATGTCATCAGACATTTTCCACCAACAAAAATGACGAATTCATTGTGAAGAAAAATGAAATTTATCAAAGTTTTTTGTTGCTATTGTTGTTGATCTGGAGTTTCACAAGCTGATCTCCTTGGATCCACCTCTCATAAGGTAAGTGGACGACTAGCCAACTAGTGACGCTCTGATAAACTCGTAAATCACGCTGTTGTCTTACTTGTGTTATCGCACAAAATATCTGATGCATCGGGGAGAATGAGAATCGATGCGTCGTGGGGATTCCGTTGAAAGGGGAAATTGTCCATTGGGTTGATGACCCTTCTGGTTAACGAGCCATGGAAATGCGTCATATGTGGTCGGTACAGAACCATGCAATGGACCTGCGTGCCACAGGAGTGTGACCTCAGGCAAAAAACAAATTGTGATAAGTCTTGGAAACCAACGATGGATAAAAAAAATGCTTAATTGTTTCCCATATTTCCCAACGGAATGCAAGAAACGAAAACATTGCAACATTTCTAGATTTTTTTTTACAATTTCGAGAGATTTCCAAATGACAAAGAATACTAATGAAGTTGGTGAAAGAATTGAACTAATACAAAAATTTTTAATCATTCCAAACCAGTTAAAAGTTAAAAGTTCGAAGATGAAGACGATAGCAATAACCGTTATTTTGATTTACTCGAAAATTTTCAAATATTTTGTATTTTTTGAAAATCAGAATTCCGGGGATATCTTTGAATATCATGCTTCAAATGAATTCAATCATAACTTAAAATGTTTGTTTTAATGCCATTAAGTCGAAGTTAAAACATGATTACGATAGCTATATCGGTTGATTTGATTTTTATGTTGACTGTTGAAAATTTTGATTTTTCATGAACTTCCCTGAACGTGAGTTTTCTGATGGTTTCTTCAAATGCGATATTTCAAATTCATTCAAGTATGTGTAAATAAAATTTTTCTATTAACATTTTATCGAGGGGCTGCGGGGAGAGACAGAACTGTAAAAAAGACAATCGGTTGTATAGAAGAAAAGGGAAAATAATAATAATGATTCTGATAACATTCAACTAAGTTGAGAAATTTTATTCAACTTAATAAAATGAAATGAACAATGAATTATACATGGTAGAAGGAAATGATGTGCAAAATAACCATTTGGAAGCATATTGCCGATTTATTAGCAAAAATAACTATACTATATACAACACAAGAGCAATTTCCCACTTGTTTGTGTAGAAATATTTCTGGAGTGAAAGGGGGAAAAGAGAACGAGTCAATGTTTCACATTCCAGTGAATATTGAATTATCTCGATAATGAGAGATTTTTCAAAAAAACGGACCTTTTTCGTAGAGTTGAATTCTCTACAAAAGTCTCCCACATTTTCCCCTAGACCCTCCCATCACCTCAATAATCTCTAGTAATCACTAATTCTTCTAGAACTTTCCCTAATATTCTCTTCCAAATCCAAATCCTCCAGTGATAGGCACGAGATGCCATCCCCATTTGAATCACGCTGATTGGTCATCAATTTTCCTTCAAACTTGATTCAAAAGCTCCAAATCTCTAATGTGGTCGCACGACACTGGGATAAGCCCTTAGGAATCCTCCATTATCTAAGTAATGAGTAGTTTAAAAGGAAATTCCAGCAATCGTTTTTGTAGGAACTTCAATTCTCTACGAAAAAACTCTTTCCACACTTCCCTTTAAATTCTCACACCACTTCAATAATTCTCCACTTACAAAACTATAAAATCACTCAATCGCACACCATCACACGAAGAGAAATCCTTTAGAAAAATTCTAGTGCTAGTATGGAAAGGAGAACACAATCTACCAGCTGTATAAAATTCTAGTGTTGTTGAGTAAAATTTCTGAGAAAATTTTATATAAATATGCACTGAGAGAAAAACAAACACATTGTCAAACAAGTCTTGTTTGGGCCAGCAAAATCGCTAGTTGAAAATTGCCAAAAAAGAATTTGTTTGGGTCGAATTTGAAAGTCTCAAACATGAATAATTGTTCTGCTTTCGACAGCAACGAAATATTTGGCTCAAAATAGTAGAGGAAAATTTATCAACAAATATTTTATCCCTAAGTTACAAGATTGCTATCATATCATTATTATTGTTTCATTTAAGGGTTCATTTGTTGTCTGTGATTATTAGACAGCCCAAACGAAAAACTACTATCCCTTGTTTCGCATAAAACAAAGATTTTTCGGGAGCTAAATACGTATGGGAGTATCGAATACCGAAGGACTAGTGCTAGAAATGACATTCCTTGCGTGTACAGAGAATGCAATTTCTTTTCGACTACTAAATTCATTTTTGCGACAAAAATTTTTCATTCCAGCGCACTCTCTGCATGTTTGACACAAAAAAATCCTTTCTTGATAATTTTCAAAAAACTATTTTCTCGGCAGAAGTAAGACCTGTTTGAGAACTTTGTCGTTTTTCTCTCACTGCAGTACTAGAATTTTTCTGAAGTTTGTCTCCCGTGCACTGACTAATTCCCCGAAACTTTTTCTAGACTTCCCATCCAAATTTAAATCCTCCAGCCATAGAAATGAGATTCCACCCCATTTTTGGAGTAAATCCCCACACGATGCCACAAGAAAAAGCCGACCCAGATTAAAATAACGACAGATGTTAGTCGAAGCGAGGTGGCACGAGAAAATGCAATGGCCTTCTTATTTTTTTTTCTCTCAATTGTTGGTGGGGGGAACAATGAGGCGAATGGTACGAGTAAGCATGCTCAGGTAAACAATGACCATGCAGCAAGCAGTTCAATCCAACACATGAATTATGTTACGTTTGATGATTCGAGTCAGACAGCTGATGTCAGTAATTATTGTTTTTATTTCTTTTTGATTACCAATGGACAGTTTACATATTCATATGTATGTTACAACAGGGTGGATGCAGATATGTTAGAGTTATTTACCCGTTGGTAGGAGGGATGTTTGGTGATGCCGGTGGGACTTTAGTGGGTCCTGATATCTGCATTGCCGGCTCCTTCATCTTTTTTTTTATCCAAGAATTCAGGGTTTGCACTTTTAAATTGTCTTACTATCACTTGAGATTTTTTGGAGGCTTTTTAGTGATCACAACTGTTTCGGAACAAATTTTTACTGCAATTTAATTGTTTAAATTATTTTTTTAAGACTTTCCATTTTCGCAGTAGATCTCAAAATTTCACTTTTTACGCTTTCCATCCGATGCTATTCAGTTTTTATTTTGTAGTTTCAAATTCTAGTGTTTTTGGGACGAATTTTCACTGTAATTCAATTTTTCTCTTCACAAATATCTCAGAATTTCACTTTTTAACATTTTCTATTTGATTTCCTTCAATTTCTTATTTTGCAAGTTCGAATTCTAGCGATCGACAACGTTTACAAAAATTTCTTTTTTCCACTTTCAAAATTTTTCATTTTCATATTTTTCCCCAATTTTCCAGAAATTGTTTACAATAATTTTTCTCCAAATTTGTACTGCAATTTAATGAATTTCAAATGTTTTTAATTCACCAGATGTTACTCTTCGTTAAGAAATTTCGAAATATCACTTTTTCATTGATTTTTAAATTGTTTGGACTCTCGAAACGGCGTCACGAATTTCCATTCACTCACAAGTGCCAACTGAGACGTTTAGTTGCAATACCTCCACGAAAAATGCCAGGTTCATTTCCACCATTTGTCCTAAGCCCATTTATTGCCTGCCCGCAGGTATTCACAAGTAATCCCCCTGCACCTTGCAATGAGTCCCTCACAAGCGTCCAAAGTCCCCTATTTCCTCAGTCATTACGAAATTTTCCCCCGTTCGAATATTCAGTTATGCAAAGTTTTCTCAACTCATCAATTCTGCACTTCTATTAATCTTGAATATTTCGTATTTCATTAATTGTCCATTCTTAATCGATGATTAGTTAATAATTGCTTATTTATTATATCCCCTGAATAATTATCAATTGTTTAAGCGTATACCATGTTGGACTACAAGTTTTATGTATTTCTCATCAACTATACTTTATCATAAATAGGAAGAGTTAAATATGTGCTAAGGACATTAAAAACTCTCTCGTTACAGCTACATTGGAAGAAATAATTGTTGTTATTAGCAAAATTACTCTGAATAACAAAATAAATTACTTTTATTATACTTCAGCACGACACAACGTCGTTATTAATGGATACGTAGATTTCGGCACTGGATACACAGAGGGAGATCAATAATTATACATTTTCAAGTGTTGTTCGCTATTCGAATTAATTGTAGGGTGAAAATGGATGAAACGTGTTTTTGACGGTGCTGGTAGAAAAAAAATGAAATTTCGTGGACAGTGACTACTTATTTTTAGGACAGTGACACTGAAAATGCGATATAGGGGAAAAAAAATTATGAAATTTCAGGGTTCTATGAAAATTCCTTCATTTATTTGAATTTCCAATCTAATATGAATAGTCAGTGCCAAATTTAATTGAATTTTCAGTGGAATCTGTTGACAGGAGTTGACAGGAAAAAAAACATTTCGCTAAAATTTATACTCAATCGACAGTCTAATATTAATGATATTAATTCATTTATAAATGCTGAATACGCACAGTATTGTTAGAAAATGATCTCAATGCTCAGAAGAAAAATAAAATCTAGAAAAAATGTGGAAAAACTTGTAAAAATAAATGGAAATTCTATTCCTGAAAGGGAAATTATCGACAGGCTCAAACTTTTGTTACAAACAATTTATCTTTCTGGGTTTATGAAAATGGCGTGTCATGTAAATGTGGCAACGTTGCATTGATTGAGGGCTGGGCATGCCATGGAGAGTGAGACACTTTCGAATATACAGTGTTGCCACGTACACTGAGGGAAAAACAAACACGTTGTCAAACAAGTCTTGTTTGGGCCAACAAAATCGCTAGTTGAAAATTGCCGAAAAAGAATTTGTTCGGTTCGAATTTGAAAGTCTCAAACATGAATAATTGTTCTGCTTTCGACAGCAACGAAATATTTGGCTCAAGAGGCGGATAATTCACACCAGACGGTGCCTTTTCAGGATGAAAATATCTCATGTAGAGGAAAATTTATCAACAAAAATTTTATCCCTAAGTTACAAGATTGCTATCATATCATTATTATTGTTTCATTTAAGGGTTCATTTCTTGTCTGTGATTATTAGACAGCCGAACCGAAAAACTACTATCCCTTGTTTCGCATAAAACAAAGATTTTTCGGGAGCAAAATCGGTATGGGAGTATCGAATAACGAAGGAGTAGTGTTAGGAATGACATTTCTTGCGTGTACAGAGAATGCAATTTTTTTTCAACTACTAAATCTATTTTTGCGACAAAAATTTTTCATTTCGGCGCACTCTCTGCATGTTTGACACAAAAAAATCATTTTTTGATAATTTTCAAAAAACTATTTTCTTGGCACAAGTAAGACTTGTTTGACAACTTTGTCGTTTTTCTCTCAATGTGCAAAAACACTGTAATCAAACCAGAGATTATCAATAAAGAAAATAATTTAGAAAAAAAATTCAATGGATTCATTTCTCACATTCATCAAAGTTAGAATAGTTCATGTTGAAAAGTGTCAATAATGAATAGTTATATTTTTGGGCATTAAAAATTTCTCTTTTTCTCGTTGCTTTCAACGATTCAACTGATCTGTGTTCATACTACCTTAAATTAATATTCGTTAATTAGGCGATTGTCTCGTTGGTGAATGGGTTTAGAAACAAACATCAGCAGACATTTTTTCATATAAAATTATTAATAATTAATGATTTTCTATGAATAATCATTAATAATCAAGTAATAATTATCAATAATTGCAGTATAATTGCAGAAAATTATTAATTTCCTGCAGAAGATCTTATGACATTTTGCCCTAGAACTACTCACTATCGGGATAATTCAATAATTAACAATGAAAACAATAAAACATTTTTGTTAGATAAATTTCAATAAAACTGCAAAATTCTGAGGAAAAGTCGTTTGCCCATCGAATCAGTCGCAACAACTGCTGGAAGCAATTAAACAATTGTGCTTGAATCAGCGAGAAAAAAATAAGATGATAATAATATAATAATTTTCTTTCAACATCTGAATATTGCTTATGTCGATTCAATATTCAGCTCGAAATGCTAAAAAAAGATCTTCGTTTGATTTTTGTAATTAGCATGAAAAATAAAAGATAATAAATGCATCTGGGTTAATGATTCCCTCTGTGTTTTCTCCCTACGCTCAAAATGAGAGTCCCGTATGCAAGATCAAGATTACACGCCTCAATCACGCAATTTCTCACCGGCGATTACGTTAACTCATCTACGTCTTACCTCTCCCCTTCCCCAACCTGATCTAAATCACATTTCTGACTCACTTGACGTTCATTTTCACTCTTTCATTTGTGATAGCTAGTGCTTGGATAAATTTTATCGATATGAAATTGAAAAAATACTAGTGTCGAAGGACAATTCTATTGGTTTTATCGAAAATTTTTCTAAAAATCTCACTAATTTTCCTTTCAATTCTCGTTCTAATATTTGTTCATGTATTTTTAAAAACTTTTTTGAGTTATTTTAATTTTCAAGGACTTTTTTTGTGCAATGTTATTTCAATTTTTCGTGAAATATCAAGTTTTATGACAATTTTATTGATTTTTCCAGTTGACAATTGAGAATTTATTCGGTTCCTTTATTTTTGAATAATTGATCCCTCAATTTCGTCAACTGTTCATGTAATTTTTGTCCCTTCTTCAATTTTTGATGAATTTTTCGTGTTATTTCATCATAATTTTTTTTATCGTTCAAAATTCGAAATTTTGACAATTTTTTTGGCTTCTGAATGTTATATATTTTATTTTGTGCATTATTTATGTGTTATTTATCCTCCAAATGATTTTTAAGGATTTATCGTGCATTTATCACAATTTTTCATCAATTTTTGCTCCAAATTTAGACATTTCAGCCGTTTTTCTCTCTTTCTACGTGAGAATTTAGAATTTTTTTGACCTTCTGGGAGTTTTCTCATCTGCACAACGTCCCCATTGCACCAGGTGTGTGTTAGTTTGTTACGGGACATATTTCGATCGAATAAAACGTGGGAATAAGGGCCACCCAGTGCTTGTTAGTTAGGATAAGTCAGCTGGTAGTAGTCCCCACCCGTAGCCTCCTCTTCAATTTGCAATTGCTTCACTCGTTTTATAAGCTCGCTAGAACACAAAACACTAACTCTCAATGATCCATCGAAAGCAGGCACTTTTCAATCGTTCATGTTCAGTTTTTAAATATTTCATTAAATTTTTCTATTGAAAATAAATCTGATGATTTTTATTAGTCTCGGCGGGAATTACTAAACATGTCATTAATGCTTTCCTCAATCCGACGATCATTCGACAACAGACTTGCGTTGGGAAGGAGATTCACTAAATTTGTTCTGCGTGGGAATTTAGTCGTCGAATTTTTAGAGGTTTTGAACATTGAAGTCGAAAAAATTAAGATATCAACTTTTTTTAACCTTTACACGGGAATTACGTCAGAAGGTCAATGAGTAAAGCAGGAGAGACCTTCGACTGCTTCGCTCAACTCTCGGTGGAGAGTCCGAAAGGGTCACACAAGGTTCATGCGAATAAGCAATGGAGGCCCTTTCATTATTTTCTCCCTCAACTCTCCCGGTATTCAGAGAATAGGTGTCGTTGAGGACCCAGGATGCAGCTGTGGAGCTGCAGTGCAGGATATAAATTACGTAATCTGGCAATTTCCACAGTATAAAAGGAAAGAGAAATACTAGAAAGCAAACTCAGGAGCTTAAGGGTGCCAAGTGAATTTGAAAAAAGATTCAAAAAAAATTTTTTCTTTCCCTCCCTCATTGGAGAAATATGTATTCATCCATCCGACGAAATTTCAAACCCGCAACCGGAACTAGACATCGAGAAAATAAATGCGGAAAATCCTCTATTTCGCGTGATGAACCTCGAGAAAGCATGGGATCAAATGGGTACGGCGGGTTGAAATATCTCTCTTATTCACCCCGGTACCCCATTGTTTTTTGTCGCCATCACATTGACCACATCATTCCCCATATCTTCAAATTTTTTCAAATTTTTCTTGAGTTCCTAGGGGGTTGAAACGTTCAATTTAATCAAAACTCCATAAGAGGCCGTGTATAAGACTGATTTTGTTTATTTAATTTCTCGATATCCATAAGTTCTAAAATTTTAAAATTGTCACCGATGTTCACCATCTGTCTAATA
>NW_021680507.1:205795-264129 GCF_001412515.2 Diachasma alloeum
CATTCCCCATATCTTCAAATTTTTTCAAATTTTTCTTGAGTTCCTAGGGGGTTGAAACGTTCAATTTAATCAAAACTCCATAAGAGACCGTGTATAAGACTGATTTTGTTTATTTAATTTCTCGATATCCATAAGTTCTAAAATTTTAAAATTGTCACCGATGTTCACCATCTGTCTAATATTATTCATTAAAAAAATTATAACTTTGTTGCTGAATGTCAATTTTCAAGGTAATCGCCAAATTCACTTGGCACCCTTAAAACTCCAGAACCCTTGCTCCATAGCTGCGCTCCTGGCCTCAACGACGCCGGAACACCTCAAAATAATCAACGATTTTATCCGAAAATGTAAAATTACATTATGTTAATCCGATAAAATTTTTCATCTCCGATTTTTATTTTTTGCTGTTTTTATATTTTATACTCAATTCAAGTATTTTTTTCCCGTGCATATTAAAAATTGAGAAAAATCAAAAACATGATGCCAAATGACTGAACTGTTGAATGTAGAATTATACCGGGCGTGAATGATTCCGGTGTAAAATGCCAAAGACGTTATTTGTGGAGAAATTCATCACTGACAAAAACTATCTTATGACATTGCTCTTAAAACCACTCGTTCTCGAAATAATTGCATAATCAACAAAAATCCACTCGATTTCTTACTTTTTACGACTTCAGTGCAGAAATGATCAAGCAATGACTTTCGCTAAGTGCTAATGAGGATTGTAATGAAACGATTGCATAAATTATCTCGAAATTGCCATGCCGAATTGATAGAGCATGCGACAGGAGCAAAAAAACAATTAAAAATGACGAATTAAAGGGAAAATTGAGAAACGAAATTCAGGAGTTTAACTGAAATTTCATATCTGTTCTCTCTGTATTTCCCCCGAGCATTTTAAAATTGATGCTAGATGATGTCTTGAACAATTCATATTCTAGAAACTGAACGACAAGGAATTTTAATATTTCAAGCCCAGAAGAAGTAAAAAAGGGGATAATTACGAGTGACGTCTCACACCGTTGGCTTTTCATCGAAACGAAATCGTAATTACGTCAATTAAGTTCTAATGGTAAGTGGATGTCAGTCAGGGGCACTTCTTCGCTCTCCTTAAAGGATTTTAATGTCCCATCATGAGAAAGGATAACAATTTCACAAACTTTTGCTTTTACATCTGAGGCGAGTCAACTTATTTCGAGTGTTAATTTCTGTTTGATATCTCGGGTTGTGAGGGAGATACGGACATATTTGTGAAAACCTTTTTTATAGATCTAAATAGTAGCTACAAAAAAGGTCTTAATGCACATTTTGATATGAGCAGATCCACGGCAAATCAGTAGGACAAAAAAGGTAATGCTGGGGATTTTCTTCTCAATTTTTTTCTGGAAGAATGGCGATTAGAAAAAAATTTTGAAAAGAGAAAAATTGAAAAATGCGGATAATTAAGGGATATATGATTTTTTAAAAAGTGCTTGTTTTTGTCCAGAAATTTTTGTTTTCCAAATTGGGCCCAATATCTCTGCGAGGTTTCAAGCACTGATACCGCGAGACGAGACGAGAAACTGCATCTTCTCGTCTTGTCTCGTTGTCATGAAACCATTCTCTCGTCTCGCATTATCTCGTCTCTATAATCCAATTTGCACGGAAAAAAATACACTGAGGAGCAGAGAGGAGGAGGCTCTCTCGACTCTCGTCTCGTCTCGTTTCTGTTGTTGTCTCGAATGACTCGTCTCGTCTCGTTTCTGTCATTGTCTCGAATGACTCTTCTCGTCTCGTCATGTCTCTCGTCTCGCCTCTCGTTTCTCTCGTTCTCGACCGGCTTTTCTCGTCTCGTCTCGTTTCTGTTATTGTCTCGAATGACTCATCTCGTCTCGTTTCTGCCATTGTCTCGAATGATTCTTCTCGTCTCGTCATGTCTCTCGTTTCTCGTTCTCGACCGGGTTTTCTCGTCTCGTCTCGTCCGTTTCTGTCATTGTCTCGAAAATGACTCTTCTCGTTTTGTCTCGTTATGCCTCTCGCCTCGCCTCTCGTTTCTCTCAGTCTCGACCGGGTTTTCTCGTCTCGTCTCGTCTCGTTTCTGTTATTGTCTCGAATGACTCTTCTCGTTTTGTCTCGTTATATCTCTCGCCTCGCCTCTCGTTTCTCTCGTTCTCGACCGGGTTTTCTCGTCTTGTCTCGTTTCTGTCATTGTCTCGAATGACTCGTCTCGTCCCATCATGTATTTCGCCTCGTTTGTCTCGTCTCGTCTCCTTCCTCTCGCGTCTCGCGGTATCACTAGTTTCAAGCTATCGAATCGCCCTTTGAAACGCTCAAAAAACATGAAAAACCCTTCAAAGTGAGACGTCATACTTAACATTATCTTCAGTTTGCCGGGGTTTATGGGAGAACAAGTTTTTTATTCAATCGTTAATTACTCAAAAAAGCTAATTTTTTAAAAATCTGAAATTTTCACCAAAAATTGCCAATAAAATGACGAGCATTTTGGCGCCAATTAGAGTTTGTCTTTCGTCGTAGTTCGGCGGTTAGTAATTTTTTCAGTGAGACAAGTATTGAAAATGACCGAAAATGGCTATTATTCAGGCAATTATCGCCCAAATGAGTGAATATTCAATTGAATAATTAAAAATTAGTCAGATCAATTGAATTCTCGAATACCAACGAACGAAAGCTCTTTGAAAAATGTATTTCCATTCTATCATTAGAGAAAAATCAATTTTCCAGTTTGAAAGGAAATTTTTTTTGGACAAAAACTAGCAATTTTCAAAAAATTGTAACTCCCTCAATTATTCACATATTTTGATTTTTCTTTTATTAACATTTTTGTCTAATCGCCATCTTTTCAGAAAAAAATTGAGACGAAAATCCCCAGCATTCACTTTGTTGTCCGGCTGGTTTGAGGTGGATCTGCTGATATACCAGTTGGGTTTCGAGAAATTTAGTAAAAACTACAATTTAAGGGAATTGAGTTAGAGAAGGAATGGGTAAAAGGTCTCGTCTATAATATATCTAATATATCTATAATATATCGTCTATAACTGTTAATAACTGGGGATCGGCAGAGTAAAACTTCACGATTTCCTTCTCGTCCTGGAGGTATTTTTTCAAGATTCAAACTGAGATTTGCTAACATTCAAATTGCACTATTTGACCGCCAGGTATTCAAGATTGAAACAGGTTCGTTTTAACCATTTTCATTTGATTTCTTCTATTACTTCGCACGGAAAAAAATGTGAAAAACAGGAAAATTTTGGGAAAACTGTCATATTGATAATTGACAATGATTGTTGTTACTCCTCAATGTTTATTGCAAAGTAAACTTTCAGAATGAATAGAACAATTTACGTAAAAATCGTCTTTTTCAATTTCGTATGATTGTCACAGACTATTTTCCTCAGAAATTTCTTCCATAATGTTCATTTCCTCATAAAAAAGTAAAAATCAATCGGAAAATTCATGTGAAAGTTGCAAATTCATTTTTTATATTCCTACTCGTTTTTCAACCAGTTTCTCCTTAGAAATGTCAATAATTATTTTAAATTTCCTTTGAAACGTCAACAACAATCGCAGCAAATAATGAAAAAATAAGTGTAAAGAATGATAATTTCCCTTTTTTTTTCTTCCCTAAACTATTTTTCACAATGTTCTCCAAAAAAATCGCAATAATCTGCCTCGAGTTTCCTAAAAATAGTCATCCCAAATATTTATTTCCCCATAAAAATAGAGGATAAATCGAAAAATTTACGTAAAAATTGCAATTTTCATTTCTTTACGCCGTTTCTACCCTACTATCCACCATTTACCCCTAAAAGATCTCTATAATTCCCCTAAACATTCACCCAAGTGTCCATCTACGACGTTTATCGCAGCATAAACAATCAGAATAAATTAAAAAATAAACTTCAGAATCATAATTTGCAATTTTTCATAATTTTTCTTCTCCCCTGAGCAATTCCCCGAAAAATCCAAATAATTCCCCTAAATTTTGGTCGAAATGTTCATTCCTAATCCTCATTCCCTCGTAGAGGCCAAATAAAGTGCAAAATTCACGTAAAAATTGTAATTCCAACTAACAATTCCATCTGCATTTAAATAAACGAAAACAAATTGATGTTGGAGTAATTAAACAATTGATAATAATCAAGTCACAAAACCATGTGTATCGATTGCACTGTCAGCGTTGTGAGTCAGACACTAGAATGGTCCCGCCTTACAACACTCGCGATATCCACGACAGCGTCGAGTTGAGCACTGAAGGCAACACTGAAAATACGAGTGGAGTAGAGGCACCGCCGACTAGAGGTTTCGATCGGCTTCAAACCACCGGCTGGATGCCAGAATAGGAGGGGAGAAGAGATATTTGTAATCTTTACTCGTTGGGTCTCGTGTATGCTCTGGTATTTTTTAATTTGATTATTCATTATTATTACTATTATTCCATGCAAAATGGGTGAATTTTATAATTGAAAAGAAAAAATGGAAGAACGATTAATTGATTTGATATTAATTGATTCACTTTATTTTATTTATTTTATTTTATTTTATTTTGTTCACTGAGACCCAACAGCCAAAGCCAATGACAGGGTCACTACATATCATATAAAGTTGTAAAATAAAAGTAAGTATTGTGATAACAAAAAAAATGTGAATTAATGGCACGAAGCAGGTAAATAGGAGAAAATTGTGCACTAACAAAGATTCAAATTTAAATTATAAAGCAAACATTATGAAGCAGTTTCTCTTAGCCCAGATAAGTATTTGTAAACTCTAGATGCAATGACTCCAACTGAGTCCGTATGAACATCTACATTACAATCAGAATTCACAAATGAGTTAACGGATTAGTTATTACTTTATGACGTTTTGGAATTTTTCTTGGCATATTTTCAATGAATATTATAGTAATGTACTGCTAGATGTAATGTGGTAGGAGAGGTTGGGTAAAATGGACATTTTTGAATTTTTAAAAAATGTTAATGGCGGGTTGAAATGTTGATAAAATTTCACTCGTTCTCGCTTTGCTCGCACTCTCACTATCGCTCATGCTCTCACCCTCGTTAGCTAATACATATACTTTTGTAAATATCCACTGTTAGTTTAGTTTAGTTTTAGTTTAGTTATAGGTCGTCCCTGTAAATATGTATATGTAGGATAGATACAAATACTTTAGATATAAGGAAGAATGTATGGGAGAGAAACGGAAGTTCTTTGTAACCCGAAAGGGAATCAAATAAAGAATTATTATTATGTTGATAAAATTTAATATTTTTTTGTTCATTGCAAAGACCAATTCTTTCCCTTTGTGATGAGCCTAAACTGAGCTCAATTGATAAATTTGTTTCTGAATTATGAGTAATTGAAACAAAAGTCTAAAGTGTCCATTTTACCCCACTCGCCCCTATGTATTCTTTTTCTTATAGCCATGGTGGCTATTTCTTGCATTTCCTAGTTTTACACGGGAAAGGGAAGGGAACAGCGTAAAACCCGAGAGGGTGTACATGTGAAAAAAAAAGTTGAAATAAACGAGTGAGAAATTGCTCTTGTATTGTATATAGTATAGTTATTTTTGCTAATAAATTAGCAATATGCTTCCGAATAGTTATTTTGCACATCATTTCCTTCTATCCTGTATAATTCGT
This sequence comes from Diachasma alloeum, assembly GCF_001412515.2. Taxonomy (NCBI): domain Eukaryota; kingdom Metazoa; phylum Arthropoda; class Insecta; order Hymenoptera; family Braconidae; genus Diachasma; species Diachasma alloeum. The sequence goes on from NW_021680507.1 coordinate 211,435, forward strand.
TGTTTATTTAATTTTATTAAGTTAAATAAGATCTCCTTTTACCTAATTTTGTCAGATTTTCAACTCAGTCGAATGTTATCGGCCGCATTATTCTTATTATCCCTTTTCTTCTACACAACCGATTGCCTTTTTTACAGTTCTATCTCTCCCCTCAGCCCTTCGATGAAATGTTAATAGAAAAATTTTATTCACACATACTTGAATGAATTTGAAACATCACATTTGAAGAAACGTGAAAGAAACGTGAAGTTGTTTTATATCGAAATATCTCGAAACTGCCTGACCGCTAATCCTTAATTTTGATTGGTCAATATGTGACACGAAGTTATTCACAAAAAAAACACGCGGCATTTTCAAATTCTTCAGTGACATAATTTCACATTCTTCAGTGGTAAATTTTTTTTCACGTCATATGTATATAATATATTTATTTCACATGCATATATATCACCGGTGAAATTAATAAATTCTGTCCTTTTATGGAGACCGATTATTTAAAAAAATTGAAGATAATTAATTGAAAATGAAAAATTCTTTATAGATTCTTTTACTCTACTTCGCTATTCACTTCAATCATTAGTCGAATTCTCTTTGATTCATCATCAATATTAATAAGGTATTCATGAGAAAATGGAATTCAATGAACTCCATTTCTTCATTGCAACAAATGAATAGATCAGCGCGCGCATAGATCTTGTGGTTTAAAAAGTCCGAACGTGGGATTTTTAGATGATGTCTGTATGTATGAATATATATGTGGTCTTTGTTCTTCATAGTTTTCGAAATTTTCACGGAGAGAAATTTTTGATAAAAATTATCCTACGGTTCTATAAAAGTGTATCATGAGTCATTGTTTCCTCATTTCTATCCCGAAATTTAGTAAAAATTAATAGGGGAGAATAGGGTAAAATGGACACTTTGACTTTTTTTTTAATATTCGTAGCTCAGAAACAGATTTATCAATTGAGCTCAGTCTAATTCCATCACAAAGAGGAATCATTGTTCTTTCTATTGAAAAGTAAAATTGTCCCATTTCATGAACAACACGTCATGAACATTTCCAAAAAAATCAAGTGTCCATTTTACCCCACCCTCTCCTATATGATGATCAAATTTTATTCTACGTTAGAGAAATTTTATCCTGACGCATAATAAATTTTACCCTTCCAGTCAAATAATTTTTATGTAGATAACAACGAAAATTCTAGAACGGTTGGTAAATTTTACCTTACCGGTACAGTAATTTTTACTCTACCGGCACAGTAATTTTTATTTTCATCAGGATAAAATTTCTCTAATGTAGAATAAAATTTGATCATCATATATTAATTTCACTAAATTTCGGGATAGACATGGAGAAACAATGACTAATGATACACTTTTGTCGCAAAAGTCACAAATTGCAAATTTGCCATTTTTTTAACGTTTTATACGGAGTTACTGTCTTTTGCCTCAATTATTATCACAATTTGCATATCAGTTGTGTCGTTAATTGAATAAGCTTTAAATTGCGAGGCGAATCATTCAATTTCAACACTTTTTCACAAAGTTATAAGACTTTTTGTCAAAAATGGATTTTTTCATGTTTTATTTGAAAATTCAAATTTGGCTGTAGTTTTCTACCCTTCTGAGTGAGATCAGCGGACAAATAGATATATCATTTCGAAGGGCACATTATTCGTTCTTCACATTGTGATGTATTGAATGCGATTTAGTTGAATTTTCATTAAGTTAATGGAGAGTGTTTCTCTTTTGAATGTCATGCCACACCTTGAAATTTGGCCTTTTCATTAATTAATGGATCTTTGGAAATAAGCAATGAGGTTTTATTATACACCAATTTCAAGATTTCAAGTAGATCTTTGAAATGCCGTGTGATTTTTCTCACTACATCCACCTGATCAATTGTTATGGGTGATTATGTGGCAATTCACGATTCCTTCAGCGTTTTAAGGGTGCCAAGTGAATTTGAAAAAAGATTCAAAAAACATTTTTTCTTTCCCTCCATCATGGGAGAAATATGTATTCATCCATCCGATGAAATTTCAAACCCGCAACCGGAACTAGACATCGAGAAAATAATTGCGGAAAATCTTCTATTTCGCGTGACGAACCTCGAAAAAGCATGGGATCAAATGGGTACGGCGGGTTGAAATATCTCTCTTATTCGCCCCGGTAACCCATTCTTTTTTGTCGCCATCACATTGAACACATCATTCCCCATATCTTCAAATTTTTTCAAATTTTTCTTGAGTTCCTAGGGGGTTGAAACGTTCAATTTAATCAAAACTCCACAAGAGGCCGTGTATAAGACTGATTTTGTTTATTTAATTCCTCGATATCCATAAGTTCTAAAATTTTAAAATTGTCACCGATGTTCACCATCTGCCTAATACTATTAATTTAAAAAATTATAACTTTGTTGGTGAATGTCAATTTTCAAGGTCATCGCCAAATTCACTTGGCACCCTTAATGCTGGATTGTTTTCATTCCCGTCAATAGTCAGTGGCATTACTGAAGTTAAGAATCAGTCGAGTTTAAAAAATTGATTGAAGAATCTATGTCATGCAGCCGGACTACACGGAGAGAAATTTTTAATAAAAATTATCCTACCGTTCTATCCACTGAGAGAAAAACAAACACGTCGTCAAACAAGTCTCGTTTGGGCCAACAAAATCGTTAGTTGAAAATTGACAAAAAAGAATTTGTTTGGTTCGAATTTGAAAGTCTTAAACATGAATAATTGTTCTGCTTTCGACAACAACGAAATATTCGGCTCAAGAGACGCATAATTCATACCAGACGGTGCCTTTTCAAGATGAAAATACCTCATAAAGAGGGAAATTTATCAACTAATATTTTATTCCTAAGTTATAAGATTGCTATCATATCATTATTATTGTTTCATTTAAGGGTTCATTTCTTGTCTGTGATTATTAGACAGCCGAAACGAAAAACTACTATTCCTTATTTCGCATAAAACGAAGATTTTTCGGAAGCAAAATACGTAGGGGAGTATCGAATAACGAAGAAGTAGTGCTAGAAATGACATTTCTTGCGTGTACAGAGAATGCAATTTTTTTTTAACTACTAAATCTATTTTTGCGACAAAATTTTTTCATTCCAGCGCACTCTCTGCATGTTTGGCACAAAAAACCTCTTTTTTTTATAATTTTCCAAAAATATTTTCTTGGCACAAGTAAGACTTGTTTGAGAACTTTGTCGTTTTTCTCTCAGTGTAGTACTATGACATGGAAAAATAGAAGAAGAAAATAGTGAAATAAGGATTCAAAAAAGAGAACCAATTCGGAAGCAAATTCCTAATTTATTAGCAACAATTACCATACTCATTTATTCAAAAATGCCATTGTTCTCTGCTTTTTAGGATGGGCATCAAAATTATTTTGGCCATCTTACGAGTTGATTTAGATGAGAATCTCCTTCTCGGAAAAAGTGGATTTAGACCATTTTACCGCTTCGCTACTGAAGTTTCCCCTAAACCCACGGATTCTCGAGAAATTTCAACAATTGACGGAAGACAATGTGTGAAGCTAATACCCTCAACGAATCCTTCGATGCAGAAATAAAAATATGCAGGCGAATCAACACGAGTTGTACCCATAAACTCATTCTAATTTCATCTCCGCTGCACGGGAGAAACAATTGCAAAACTCGAGCACGACTCCAACTATTGTTATAGTTATCTTACGTCACATTCTAGTATTCTATCGTCATTCGTTGGTCGATAAATGAGTAAAAATAACGGTCACGAGGCTTGAAGACCTTTCAAATAAGTGAGTGGGAGAGTGTACGGAGGTGTCTATACCATCGGTCGATATAACAATGAACAATGACAATCGAACTAGAGCGAAATATTTTGAAACAAACTATTCAGTGAAGAAACAAAACAGAACAAAGCAAGATCGTTTTAAGGGGTAACAGAAGGCCAACATTTCCTCGAAATTTTCAGTAGTAATACCACTGGTGCTTCAAAATTATCGGATATTTTCCGATAGCTTCGTTGCCTAAGAACGATTGTGTCAAATTTTGCAAGTTTAAAATCCCGAGTGGGAAGCACGAGGGATTTTTCTGTAAAATTTGACACACTCGTTCCTAGGCCGGGAAGCTTGAGGAAAATATCCGATTAATTTTGAAGCACAAGTGGTGGTAAATGACCCTACGCTCGTCTAGCTAAAGTGAACACATCAGTAGTCCAATATTTCTATCGAAATGAGCGAGTAGATGCGATGATTTAAATTACACATCAGAGGGTAAAACCTTGAGAATTGGAATTTATTTATATTAATTATGATAATTACTATTTTTCAATAAATAATCATCCATGAATGTGAAAAGTCTCATGTCCCTACGCTCGTTCATTTGTCCCCATGCTCGTTTGACACATGTCCCTATCCTCGTCTCGTGATTTGAGTGATATGGAAAGATTATATCCGAACTAATTACATCGTGAATATCCTATTTTGTGATAAAACAACATTAAAAAATATCTCGATGCACAAAATTATATTTCCATTGGACAGTCCAACCTTTTAAATGATTTTTTCATCCGTTTAGTCCGTTATCAGTTGACAGTTGGGTGCAAAACGAGCATAGGATCAATGCCATTTTCATTGTACCTATTCTTTTAATTGGCAATATTTCAGTGAAATATCCGGATATTACTATAATTTATGCATTTTTATTAAATTTTCAATTATTCGAAACCTTAGCCAAGGGATTTTTAATTCCATTTTACTATTGTAGCGGAGATATCAACGTTTTAAAATTGTAGAGTTTCTTAACTTGTGGCTTAAGAATTAACTCTGTCGTAGCAGGAGTTGAGGTGAATGTGATTTTTCTCTCTTATTATTCAATAAATCACGCTGCATTGGTGTCTATAACTTTTCTTATTGACTAAAATAATAATCCAATCGTACTTCGCTCTTAATAGACCCTTGGGACTATCAAAATGATTGAAATGTCATAGTTGGCAGGATCTGAACGAGCGTAGGGACAAAGACGGGCATAGGTACATTTACCTTATTTGACGGATTATTTTTCGACTCGGATTTCGGCCGAGCAGAGTGCAGTGAACAGCATCCGGATACATTTACAACCCACTTTTTTGTTTATCTGTCGCACAGAATATTAAACGTGAAATGCGTTGAAAGATGAGAACGACTTGAAAAGCTACTAGTGAATTTCCGTCAGAAATTTTTTAGAAGTTTCCGAAATAAAACTGTTTGACAGCCTCAAATACTGCGCTCTGATTGGCTGAAATTAGAGTGAGAAAAATAATCAAACAAATTTCCTGCTCAAAGTTATTTGTATTTTTTTCACCCAAAGCACATTGATCTTCATTATCGCTTCCTGGAGATTAATGCGCTTGGATTTATAAAAATATCGTTAACTTTCGGCAGGAAATTTGTTCAGAAAATTGGAAAATTAGCGGCATTCTGTTACCCTTTAAGGGGAGACTTCTATGAGTTTTAAAAATCGGAGACGATTGGAGTAAAATTTCTCATGCATTGAAGATCGATGATATATGTCTAAAAAAGAATAATTAGTGCAAAACAATTAATTGTTTATTGGTCGTTTGCTCCACACATCCCTAAAACGTTAAAAATAGTCCAGGGCCTCCAATTTTTGAGGTACAAAGGTTTTTTTAATTTAAAAAAAATGTGTAAAGTAACAATTACGAATTAGTTTTTTGAAATTCGACTCCTACACAGCTAATTTCGTTTTGTTTAATACAAAAATTTGCATCATATCAGCAGCGAAGTGATAAAACGGTTCAAGTCGACTTATCTCCCAGTTGAATTTTTTAGGAATATTTCCAAATCTAAGGGAGATGGCGAAATTTTCGTAATTACATTGTTTGAAACGCAACTAAAATTCCAGAACATTCTGATCGACTAGCTCGGCCTACTTCGAAAATCTCCGGGACCCTTCGGGTCATCAGTCATAAGTGACCGAAACACGCGCGAATCAGTTTAGGCTTAGCCTCTCACCGTACAAGTCTATCTCGGGCAAATCACCTGTACAAGTCTTACATCGCACCTCACCGAATACAGTAGCTTCTTGAACCTCACCTAGCTCACTAGTAATCAAGTACATCACCGGTCTTTGTAAGATCAACGTTTCGTTCAGTACATCATCACAATAATTAGTTAAAATTCAACTAAATTCAGTGATTCAACCTTATTAAAATTGCAGAGTATCAACAGTGACAATTTACCAGAGTGTAGAAATTATTAACGACGTGGTTCGATCCCACGAATAAACAGTGATATTTTTATAATTAGTGTCATCATTAATTTTCCAGCATCTCCCTCCACATTTTTCTCCCACATCCACCCTAAACCTAGTTCCTCACCAAACATACATTTATTGTAGCTCTCAATCGGCTCTACAAAAGGGTCCCGGAGATTTTCGAAGGTCATAATCAAAATTTTGCTATCTCCCTTAGATTCCGAGATATTCATTGGAAACTGGTCAATACCTAAAATTGACTTGTACCGTTTTACTTCACTACTGATATAAAATAGGCAACAAAAATATCCTTACAATATTTAAAATATCTTTTTGATTCTTTCAGAAACATTTTTTGGACTATTTTACCTGAATAGTGCATTTAAAAAGAAAACGAAATTAGCTATGTCGGAGTCGAATTTGAAAGAACTAATTCGTAATTCGACATCTCCTAATAAAAAAGGGTATTTCAAGTTTCTTTTTAAAACAAGGGTATTTCAAAATTAAATCATGGCGTTAAGACTAGGGTATCTCCCGTTTTCCTTCTCTTGACAGTTGTATAAATCGTACGAATGCATCAAAAAGTACAAAAAACATGAACTAGTTCACGTTGGAAGAGAAATAAAATGATTTGCGAGCTCCGTGAGACTTAGAAATGGATGTGAACAACAAGCTTTCACATGAATTTTGAGATACCCTTGTTTTAAAAAGAAAATTGAAATACCCATTTGTTTTATCAGAAGATGTCGAATTGTTATTGTAAACATTTTTTCAAAAATTTTGAAAACAAAAAACCTCTGTAGTTCAAAAATTGGAGGCCCTGGACTATTTCTAAAATTTTAAGCGTCTGCGGAGCAAACGAACAATAAACAATTAATTTTTTACGCTAGATATTCAATGTGTGAGAAATCTTATTCCAATGGCCCGCGACTTTTAAGACTCATAATAGTCTCACGGACGAAGAAATTTAATAGAAAAACCTCTCGAATTCGTTGGAAAATTCTATTGAATTTCTATTGAACTGTTCTATTAGTTTTTGGCTGATGCTATTGACATGTTCAATAGAAAACGCAATAGAAAAAGTCAACAGAATTCGATTTTTCTATGTAACTTATTCTTTTCATATATTTTCTATAGAATTTGCTCGACTCAAATTTTCCAAGTTTTTTCGTTTGATTTTCTTAATGAGAAAAAAAGAAGAATAGGATGAAAAAAACTTGGAAAATTTGAGTCGAGCAAATTCTATAGAAAATATATGAAAAGAATAAGTTACATAGAAAAATCGAATTCTGTTGACTTTTTCTATTGCGTTTTCTATTGAACATGTCAATAGCATCAGCCAAAAACTAATAGAAAGTTTAACAGACATTCAATAGAATTTTCTAACGAATTCGATAGGTTTTTCTATTAAATTTTTTCGTGCGTGCTCACGTTAATTGCTAGATTTAGAAGAACATAGGCGATATTTCCCGTGAAAAATTGCCCTAAAACATTTTTTTGTAAAAAATTTAATTCTCTACAAAAAAGGACTTCTCACATTTTTCCCTAGAATCATTTGTTTTCGAGATAATTGAATAATTAACAAACACGTTCAACTCGCCTTATTACGTTTTGTAATTTCATTAAAGTACTCATCATTGAATAGTTGTGTTCTCGTCGTCCGATCAATCATCTCCATCATATTCTATTTATTCATATTTATTTATGTATCACAAAGAGAGTAAAAAACCTAACAGCGAAATAAAATGAACTAGGAAATAGTTCTATTTCCGACATTCGTGAGCATCTGGAATGCCTCCCACGTGGCTCCAGGCTGTCTGTTCCATGAATATATGATTTCTCGTGATGACTGAGACCATGACTCATCGGCACTTAGTCTTACATTGTCAATATTTTGAGAACTACTCTTGCAGGAGTAGATTAAACACTTTTCAAGTCAGTGAATGACTCAAGTGGGTAAACTTTGCAGAAAAAAAATTGCGGGGATCAACACTAAGCGATTTACTAGAGACAAGACTTTGGACTATTCATTACTCTATGAAGCAACGACAAAAATTTTACCCTAGGAAAATGTTCCACAATTTTTTCAAAATCATTTCAACAGTCAAAAATCATTCGTTATTGAATTAAGACCAATTTTGATTTTCTCTCTGCTGATAAATATCGAATTGTCTCGTCAATCAGCGAATTTAGGAGAAAATCAGCAGCGAAGCGGTAAAATGGTTCGATTTTTACTATTGGCCAGTTTTCAATTAATATCTCGGAATCTAAGGCAGATTGCAAAATTTTTGTTATAACCTTTTTTGTAGAGCGAATTTAGAGCTACGAAAAAGGTGATCACGAAAATTTCGCTATCTCCATTAGATTCATAGATATTCCTCAAAAACTCAGTAGAGAGTTGAATCGACTTCAGACCCGGGTGGATTATCTTGCGAAGGTTATCTTGATTGTTGTTCCATCTGCATAATGTCAAATATATCACAATTTCTATTGGATTATACATCACATAGAAGTCCCTAAAAATTCTGATTGTACAATAAAAAAAAATAGAGAAAAACTGAGCATTTTCAAAGAGCGTTTTTAATAAAGATTAAGAAATAAGTAGTTCACGGATTTTTTCCCCCCGAAAAAATTCTCCAGAGAAAAATCCCCCGGATAACTATCCCTCTGGAACTAAATCCCCCGGAAAAAATTCCCGGAATTATTTCCCCTTACGAATGTAAAAAACAATTACACAAACACACGTTACCAACGTCAATTTTATTTATTACATCCTTCAATCTTCGGAGATACGCAGAATGAGAATTCAACTTTTTCAATACATCAATAATAAATAAATTACGTGACTGCAATAAATTAATTGTCAACATTTTCGAACCAATTACATTATATTAATCCGATAAAATTTTTCATCTCCGATTTTTATTCTTTGCAATTTTTTAAATGTATTCTATCAAAATGTGAGGGTAGAAATTGAAGTGATGGGTATTCTGTCATTATTTGAAAAAATTTATCAAATTTAAAACTTTCCGGAGACATTGAAAAATCGAAATTTTTATTTTCCTGGTGATCACGTATCTCTGTTCTTTCTTTCACTTTCTTCCATTGAAATTAAACCATAGAAAGGGAACACATTGATATTTTTTCGTCATTTAAAAAAAAATCAGTTTTTAAATTTTTCAGAAAAATAAAAAATCGTTTTCTTTTATTTTCTTGCTGATCATCTCTCCCTGCATTTTTCTCATTTCCTCTCAATGAAATCAGATTATGAAAACGAAAAATTTCATTGTCATGATCTGATTTCATTGAGACGAATTATTATATTATACTGATATTATTTAACATAAATATCTCTTCATTAGAAAATAAGAAAAACTGTTCCCACAATTTGTATACTACAATGGGAATAGAATCTAATAAATTTAATATAATCTAATCGCAAAGAAAAATTGGAAAGAAAACAATAAAATAAATTAATATAACAATATAATCTAGTCCGCTAGTCCCCCAAATTAATTCAAATTAATCTCTTGCCCCAATAATCAATGAATCTTCATTAACAAGCATTCTCGCCCTACAAAGTTGCAGATTTCATAAAAAAAACTGACAACATTCAACAAAACATCATCTTACACTACCGAAAGAATTCATTTCAAAAGAAACATATTTCCAAACAACCAGTCATGAATAAATAAATTCAGTAGCAAAGTGGTAAAACGATTGAAGTCGACTCATCTCCCAGTTGAGTTTTTGAGGAATATTTCCAAATCTAAGGGAAATAGCGAAATTTTCATAATCACATTTGTTGTAGCTCTCAATCGGCTCTACAAAAAAGGTTATAATAAAAATTTTGCTATCTCCCTTAGATTCCGAGATATTCATTGAAAACTGGTCAATAGTCAAAATTGACTTGTACCGTTTTATCACTTCGCTACTGAATTACATTTCCGAAAAATTAACGGTCAACGTTTTCAAAACAATTTCCCTACATACTTACTTTCCAACATTAACAATAAACTTAAAAAGTGTAATATGTTTATTTTTCATTTTTGCCAGAGATTTTTATTTCGGTAATTTTCAGAGGAAAATATTCTGGGGGAATAATTCAGGGGGAATATTTAGACGAGGGATTTTTTTCCACGGGGAAATTTTTCCGGAGGAATTTTGACGGGGAAATCTTTTTGGGGGGAAAAAAATCCGGTCACCGAAATAAGTCCGATAGAGAGGAAATAGTGAATGGATAATTTATCATGGTAATTAACGATCTGACAGCTATTGACTACTGGGACAAATGACGACCCAACAGCCATTAGATACATCAAATTATTAATTTGCAATTTCCTCCGTATTGATTTTATTTCCAAATATTATTCAAAAACGCTCATTGAAAATGCTCAGCTTTTGTTCAACGTTTTTTTGATTGTACAGTCATAATTTTTGGAGACTCCAGGGGTGTGTAAACCTAAATAGCAATTGGAAATCATTTCAGATTATCAAAATAAAAGAAAAATCAAGATCACATTCGCAAGATAATCCGGACCTCAAACCGTTTTACCGCTGCCCTACTGAAATGTAAAAAAAACTTTTTTTGGAAATGAAATTCTCCACAAAAACGACTCATCATACAAATAATTAAACAATTAGCAAAATGGTTTTTCTTCAATTTTTGTTGCTTCATCATGGAATTCGTTTTTAGAGAACAGAAAATGTTTGAAAAATTGTGGATACTGAAGAAGATAATAATGTGAAGAGTAATACATACCCAGACTCAGTTGTGGCTGGATTATAGTTGTTGTTGGTGTTAATACTGACGTTGTTGTTAGCCAAATTTGAGTTGGAGTTTTGCTCGACTGTTCCCAGGAGTGAAGACCACTCCCTCATCACTTGCTCACCCTGTGCCTCCAATTCTGAGATTATTGTGGCGTCGTCCAGCTCGTGCAGTGCAGGATTCGACTCCAGTCTGCGCAAAAACATAAGAATTAGAAAATTGATTTAAAAAATCAATCAACTCATCAATTGTTGCTTTCGAATGGAAGCATTGTAATCATTCAAATTCAAGGTTTAGATTTTTTCTGTCATATCGAAACATTATGATCCAAAACGGCCAAAAATGCAAATGAATAGATGGAATTGAAACTTTTTTTTTCAAATATAAGTATTGTTGAGCCCTATCGATCGCCATTAATTAAAATTTAAGGCCCGGGTGTACTATCTTTCGAACGTTATCTCCATGTTTTTTTTTCATCTTTCGTCCTCTAAAATTGTCAATTAAGTCCTGCATCATGCAGAAGTTTTGAAAAATTATGAATGAATAATAAAAAAAAAGTAGAAAAAATTTTTAATTTTTTCAAAGAGCATTTTTAATTTATATTCAGAATAAGTTGAATAAGGAGAAATTGAAAAATGTATCTGATTTATGGTGATAAATGGCGGCCTGTCATGGCTCTACTTCGCCTTTCGTTATTTTATTTATGTTATGACAGTCTTGAATTACCTTTTATTAACTTCATCATAAGAACTAACTTCGCTGCATTCGTAATCTAGCATGAGATCATCTGATGTGATAGATTCACAGGGAGAGAGGGTATTCACACTTCCAGTTCTGCTGATTCTCCTGCAATTTATGGGACTGTTCTCCACGCTCTTTCCGTGCGTTATACCTGTGAAGAACATTAAATTGCAATCAAGTGGTGGTCAAAAAGATCAAAATATTTCATGTCTAGACAATTTACAAAATATCTTAAAAATTGGAAGGTTCATTGAAAACCTTCTAAGGAACATTTTTATTTATGAATAGATGACGAATTTGCTCATGCAATTATCAAAACCCAAGTTCAAAAATTGTTTCCTACTTCTCTCGCAAATACCTCTTGAATCACTCCAAAGAAAAAAGCCTCTAGTTTCCAGTAAGAATCTCTGAATTTCAGTAGTGAAGCGGTGAACCGGTTTAAGTCAATTCCATTCTAGCGCCAGTTCTCGATGAATATCTCAAATTCTCAAGGAGTTAGCAAAATTTTCCTAAAAATCTTTTTTGTAAAGAAAAGTGAAGACTATTGAAAAAGATCTTACAAAAATTTCGCTATCTTTCTTACATTCCGAGTTATTCAACAAAAACTCAACTGACCACTTCACCACTGAATTATTGTAATCGTCTTAAAAGTCAATTGTAATGAAAAACTAATTTTCGCAAAAAAATTGGCTTAATTGGCCTAATAATGCTGTGATAGCAATCTTGTAACTTGGGGATAAAATATTTGTTGATAAATTTTCCCCTATATGAGATATTTTCATCCTGAAAAGGCACCGTCTGGTGTGAATTATCCGCCTCTTGAGCCAAATATTTCGTTGCTGTCGAAAGCAGAACAATTACTCATGTTTGAGACTTTCAAATTCGAACCAAACAAATTCTTTTTTGTCAATTTTCAACTAGTGATTTTGTTGGCCCAAACAAGACTTGTTTGACAACGTGTTTTTCTCTCAGTACGGTTACGAATTTTCAGTTATCTTAGCAAATCAGATCCCACCGACCAAGTATTTGCTAGGCAAACGAAATTATTTTTCTGCATATAGGTTTCGGACCATTCTACTCATCATTTCAAAAATGATATTCTTACGTGTCTTGGTAGAAGATTCCACAACAGCGCTTCCCACAGTTTTCCCCTGTCCCCTAGTGTCATCGAAAACCAGTCCAGGCTGATCAGCAATCTCGTCATCAAAGTACTCCCTCCCCTCTGACAAGCTCAGCGAATTCGAGGCATTAGTCGGGGTACCAGGTGAATCATCCTCATTGACTCCACTCTTCTCAACGATCCTCTCCCTCTTCGATGTCTGATTGTCCGACTGCGTGATGGAAGCAGTCAGACTCTCCACAAGACTGTCGACCGGCGACGTCTCGTCGATAAGAGTGGTGGAGGTAGCAGCAGCTGCTGCAAATGCAGTGTCCTCGATAGTCAGCAGAACTGATCTCAAAGTGTTTTTGGGTAAGGTACCGCTCTTGGCAGCATTGGAGATGGTCTTCATGGCGTCCTGACTGGTTGTCAAGGGGTCCCTGAGGACTTGAGTCGTCCGATACTCGTCGATGGAGCTGAAAGAGTACTCGTCAGCCATCGCTTCACCATGGCCATACTCAGGATCGTCAGAACTCGGGGGGCTGAAGTCAGATTTTATGGAGGGAACCTTCTCAGAGCGAGATCGATCTTTGTAGACCTTTTCCTCCCCCAGGCCCTCGTCGTAGCCCTCTGACGATGTTGTGGACATCGAAGTCGTTGACTCTGTGTATCTGGAGATGTGAAAGACGATTCAGTAAGTGATCTGGAGGATTGATGGAGAGAGCCTCGTAGGAAAAATCATATGGAGAATTCGAAAATTTCCTATAGAATTTTGCAGATGGGATTTCCATATCAGGTTTTTCCCATTGGATTTCCTACAGGATGTCTTATAGGGCTAGGGGGCTATGCCCCCTGCTCGCTCCGCTCGCCAACCCTTATTCTACCCTTGCGACCCTTAATCTGACCTTCATTCTGCCCCTCATTATATTTTGGAGTCTTAATTTCGAGCACCAAATTTTCATCACCAAAAGTCGATTGGGATTTTTACAGTACAAAGAGATATTGAGACCCTTATTTTGACCCTTAGTTTCCCCTAGTGGGAAAACATAAGGTGAAGGCGTAACATGCCTGATCAGAATTTCGAATCGGACTTGATCTGTTTCTGATCGAGACCTGAACAGAATTTCCACTCGGGTCTGATCCCCATGACCCTTATTTGCACCCTTAATCTGACCTTTGTGATGCTTAATCTGACCCTTGTGACCCTCATTATAACCCTAGTGACCCTTATTCTGACTCTGGTGACCCTTAGTTTCTGACCCTTCATTCTTGACCCCCACGTCCCTTATTTAGTCCCTTACTCTGACCCTTGTGATCCTTAATATGATTCTTATGATACTTATTTAGACCCTTCATCTGACCCTTGTCACTGCGAATGCGAATCCGTAACTCACCTATTATCCTTATTAATCACCCTCTGATACTGCACAGTCCTTTCTCGCACGATCCCGGTCCCCAGGTTGCCAGCGAACCCCTTAGGCAGAGGAATGACGGAGATCTCAGTGACGGTGCTGCCATCCTCCACCTCCCTCACATCAAAGCTCTTCCCACTGACAACCATCCTCAGATTTCTCGGTCTGGCAGCATTCCCCCGCCGCCCAGGGGACTCGAACTCCCCGCAGTTGTCCACCAGGTATCCCGGCTGGGAACCAACCCCAGAGTCCTCAGTCCCCGACCCCGACTGGGACCCCCCTGACCCCTTTGAAGCAGTCGATACCTTCCTACTCTGATTGGCAGCAGTCTTGGCGATCTTCGAGTTGGAGTCCGTCACCCTGACTGCGTACTGGGGCTGGGGGAGATGACTCGTGTGGAGGGTGTACTTGGAGACAGGCTCGGGGATGCTGGACATCCTCCCTCTGCTCTCCTGGACAACAGTCTGATGATAAGGAGGATTATTCCCTTGATTACTGAGCCCAGGCCTGACCTTCGGGTTTCCATGGGTTTTTTCAGGGTTGAAGTAACTCCCACGCGCCTTCTCCTGGGTGTAATGACCCTGGCCAAAGTGCGAACCCGAGTGACCCGAGCAGATGTCACCGACTTTATCCGTGAATTTGGCCTGCGGAGAACGAAAACCAAAACGATTTGTGCGAACTGCAACGCCCGATGCTTGCTCCTTCTTCGGAGGCGCTAGTCGAGGTGTCGAACGACCTGAGGAGGCACTCTGCACACGGGTGTGACGATCCTCTTCGTCGATGATTCGATGACGAACTTGCTCGGGGCCCACCGACTTGGATCGCTGCGGGGAGACCTCGGGGGCATTGTTGGCTAGGTAGGCATCACCTCGGGAGCGACGACGGAAGCCGAAGGAGATTGCGGTGCCACGCGTGTGCGGCGCACCCCTCTTCGAGGAGCCCTTCTGGTCGCTCTGGAAATTCAGAGGACAGTTTAGTTATTTATTTGTTTTATAAACAGCTTATTTGTTTTCTAATCTCAAGTTTGGGACCTGAATAATTCATTTTTCATTCACAAACTTTTGAAATATTGGGTATGAATTTATAATTAATTGTTGATAGGGTGAATCGTCCAGTGTTCGAAAGAATAACGTCACAGTTATTTTTGACGTAGATTTAAAAATATAACCAAGTCGAAAATTGATTTAAAAATAATTATAATTCCCCTGTACATCTCCATAGATAATAGAAAAAAATATTATGGATATTAATTGAGGATACAATTAATGATATGAATACAAAAAGCTGAAAATGTGTGAATCGAAAACTGTTTTTTCCACTGGTAATAATGTAACTTAGACATTTTCAATCATCACAATATCATTTGGAAATGTCATAATTTTATTTTTCATGTACAATGTGAGAAATCTCTACCTTCTACTAATTTATTTTATAGAAAAAGTACCAATTAGTTCGATTACTGGTCTGGTTCGAACACTGGTTGGTTCATCCTAATTGAAGATTTCAAACGCTTTGAAATCGCTAATGACGTCACACAGACGAACTTTTCTCCTCTGGAAAAGGGTCGTATGCGCCACTCACTGTTTTCCCTTCATTTTTATGAAGCCGTAAATATCATAAAAATGAAGATTTGAAATAATAATAATTCTTTTCAGTAAAATATAATGATAGTTTTTTTTTATGATAGATTTTTATTTATGGTTTCATTTTTGTGAAACCATAAATATCATAAAAATTTATATATTTATATATATTTATGGTTTCATAAAAATGGAGAGAAAACAGTGAATAGTTTTTTTTTCATTTTTCCACTATTGTAGAAATATTTATGAAAAAAGGTCGGATGCACCAAAAAAATTGCCCTCCAAAGCAGGTATAGGCAATAATATTAGATTTTGACAATATTAAAAAGGGATTATCTTCTTATATTGTTCCAAGTTTAATTATATTTAACAAATTTAAAATATTATAGAATTTATTATCTAAATTTTTCGATTGATGGTGAATAAAATATTTGATAATATTGAAATGTAATTTTTTAGTTAAGGGGAGACTACTATGAGTTTTAAAAGTCGTGGGTTATTGGAGTGAGACTTTTCATACGTTGAAGATCGATTATATAGATCTGAAAACGAATAATTAGTGCAAAAAAAAATTTTCCATTGTTCGTTTGCCCGAAAACGCTTAAAATGTTAAAAATTGTCCAGGGCCTCCAATTTTTGAGCTACAAAAGATTTTTTTTTTTAATTTCCGTGTGTGGAACAACAATTNTGTACCACAGTTTTCATCCGATTTCAACTTTTTTTTTTAATGTTCGCTATACTCCAACGAACAAACGTAAGTTCCGTTTTGCTTTATATTTATCAGATCATGAGAAAATGATTTTTTTAGTTTCTATTTTTTTCCCTCTTTTTAGCAAATGCTAAAATTAGTTGTTTTTCGTTATTCCACGTTGTAATCATACGTAATCGAAATATTATAACAAAAAAANCATTGTTCGTTTGCCCGAAAACGCTTAAAATGTTAAAAATTGTCCAGGGCCTCCAATTTTTGAGCTACAAAAGATTTTTTTTTTTAATTTCCGTGTGTGGAACAACAATTACGAGCCAGTTTTTTTGGAATTCGACTCCTACACAGCTGATTTCTTTTTTTTCATATAAAAAAATTCACTATTTGTATAAAAAAATACAAAAAAAGCAAATTCAGCCATGTAAGAGGCGAATTAAAAAAAAAAGCTCGTAATTGTTATTCTACATATTTTTTCGAAAATTTTGAAAAAAACATCCTTCGTAGTTCAAAAACTGGATGCCCTGGACTGTTTTTGGCATTTTAAGCGTTTTTGGGTAAATGAACAATAAAGAAAAAAATTTTTTTTCCACTAATTATTCGTTTTCAGATCTATATAATCGATCTTCAACGTGTGAAAAGTCTCACTCCAATAACCCATGACTTTTAAAACTCATAGTNCAAACCCAAGTTTCCGTTTTGCTTTATATTTATCAGATCATGAGAAAATGATTTTTTTAGTTTCTATTTTTTTCCCTCTTTTTAGCAAATGCTAAAATTAGTTGTTTTTCGTTATTCCACGTTGTAATCATACGTAATCGAAATATTATAACAAAAAAAATGGGCGGAAAACAACGAATTTTAGCATTTGCTAAAAAGACGAAAAAAATGAAAACTAAAAAAAAACCTTTTCTAATGATCTGATAAATATAAAGTAAAACGAATACTTGGGTTTGTTCGTTGGAGTATAACGAACATAAACAAAAAAGTTGTAATCGAATGAAGACGAAGAAGTGGTCCAAGGAGCATTTTTAAGCTAAAAACGTAAAAAATGACGTTTTTGGTGGATATACGGGGCAAAACGGTTCGGGTGCGTAATTTTTCTCACTTAACAAGCTAATTCTATCTTTCAAGTACAATTTTCAATTATCGAAATAATCGTCAATCTTCCTACCTAAATTATTGGTTGATAGAATATTTCGAGATTCAAATGTACAAATTGATGGTTACTTTAATATTCAAAATTTTTAAGATTTATGTCAAAAATTGACAACTTCACAATTTAACGGTAATTATGATTGATTGATATGCCTATCACTGCTCCAAAGTTGGGTCAAAATGATTCTNGATATAAAAAAGTGAGAAAAATTTCGGACCCTAACTGTTTTGCCCCGTATATCCACTAAAAACGTCGTTTTTCACGTTTTTAGCTTAGAAATGCCCCTTGTACCACAGTTTTCATCCGATTTCAACTTTTTTTTTTAATGTTCGCTATACTCCAACGAACAAACGTAAGTTCCGTTTTGCTTTATATTTATCAGATCATGAGAAAATGATTTTTTTAGTTTCTATTTTTTTCCCTCTTTTTAGCAAATGCTAAAATTAGTTGTTTTTCGTTATTCCACGTTGTAATCATACGTAATCGAAATATTATAACAAAAAAAATGGGCGGAAAACAACGAATTTTAGCATTTGCTAAAAAGACGAAAAAAATGAAAACTAAAAAAAAACCTTTTCTAATGATCTGATAAATATAAAGTAAAACGAATACTTGGGTTTGTTCGTTGGAGTATAACGAACATAAACAAAAAAGTTGTAATCGAATGAAGACGAAGAAGTGGTCCAAGGAGCATTTTTAAGCTAAAAACGTAAAAAATGACGTTTTTGGTGGATATACGGGGCAAAACGGTTCGGGTGCGTAATTTTTCTCACTTAACAAGCTAATTCTATCTTTCAAGTACAATTTTCAATTATCGAAATAATCGTCAATCTTCCTACCTAAATTATTGGTTGATAGAATATTTCGAGATTCAAATGTACAAATTGATGGTTACTTTAATATTCAAAATTTTTAAGATTTATGTCAAAAATTGACAACTTCACAATTTAACGGTAATTATGATTGATTGATATGCCTATCACTGCTCCAAAGTTGGGTCAAAATGATTCTGCAGAGCCCAAATCGTCCAAATTTCATGTTCCCTAGATTAGGTTTATGCGACCTTTTTTGACTTAGCACGCGACATGTTTTATGGGGAATTTCATAATCTCCAAAAAAGATGTTCTGAAGTTTTTCTGTGAATCCACTCGTTTCTAAAATATTTAACAGTAAATAATCGTAAACCCACTCGTTTCTGTAATATTAAATTAATTTTCACTTCACAACTAAATACTTCCGCCCATACACGCTGCACGAAAAGAAATATTGAAAAAATTATCGCCACAAGAAAAACGTCCATTCACAGCTATAAAATTGTACCGAACCTCACACTCCAGTGAAAAAACGACTAAAAATTACTTGAAATCAATGGAACTTCTCAATAATGAATTCATTAGCACCAGACATTGCGAAATCAAGTCTTTATGCCGCGGGAAGAGTGTTTATTTCGATTAAAACCATAGAACTATTTGATCTCTCCACTAATGAACTCATAAACCCATAATCATTGAACGTTAAACTGTCGACTGAGAGAGAAAATTGTCTGTGTCCACTGGCCACAGACTCGCGTTCTATTTTAAGTGCTCCTCCTCGAAAACAGGGATGACAGTGGTTTCCGTCATCATATCCCCCAAAAGACAATTACAGCTCTTCTCAACTGACTCACAGCGTTCTCCCTCAATTGCCCGTGAAATTAAAACCCCCATGAAATCCCGAAACATTCTTACTTAATACATGCAGATCATTGATGAACTTTGAAAAGAGGGAATTGCAGAAAAAAACAATTGTCAGATTTAATTTTGAGAATATGTAAGAAATGACGAGGTTTAGGAAAAAAATTTGTTTGGACACTTTTCTCAAAATAGAGAACAAAATCCTGAAATTTAGAATAAAAATGGATAGAGTATACTCCAACTTTGCAATTTTTAGGTTTAGAAAAAATTATTCTTATTTTTATAAAAAATGGATAGATAGTAAATTTCTTAGAATCAATGCTTGATTTATTAGAATCAAATAATTAATTCTAGTATTCAAAAATTTTTTGATTGAACTCCTTTTTTTTGTTCTCAGAAACATTTTTTCAAAAACATTGAAAAAAAACCTCTGTAGCTTAACAATTGGAGGCCCCGGACTATTTCTAACATTTTAAGCGTCTGCGGTGCAAACGAACAAAAAACAATTAATTTTTTCCACTAATTATTCGTTTTTCGTCATATACAATCGATCTTCAATGTATGAGAAATCTCACTATAATATCCCACGACTATTAAAGTCTACAGTAGTCTCCCCTCAACAGCACTGGACTTTTTCTAAATAATTTCTCTCCGTCTACTAACTAACAACTAATGTTAAAACCAGCTGTCATCAGACCGTTTTCCACAGGCATTTGAATTGTCTACGACTGTCTTTTAACATTTTTCCCCTAAATCTACTCATTCTCGAGATATCCCGTAAATAACGGTATGTGACGCAAAATATCTTTACTTAATACATGCAGATCATTGATGAACTTTGAAAAGAGGGAATTGCAGAAAAAAACAATTGTCAGATTTAATTTTGAGAATATGTGAGAAATGGCGAGGTTTAGGAAAAAAATTTGTTTGGAAACTTTTCTAAAAATAGAGAACAAAATCCTGAAATTTAGAGTAAAAATGGATAGAGTATACTCCAACTTTGCAATTTTTAGGTTTAGAAAAAATTATTCTTATTTTTATAAAAAATGGATAGATAGCAAATTTCTTAGAATCAATGCTTGATTTATTAGAATCAAATAATTAATTCTAGTATTCACAAATTTTTTGATTGAACTCCTTTTTTTTGTTCTCAGAAACATTTTTTCAAAAAAATTGAAAAAAAAACTCTGTAGCTTAACAATTGGAGGCCCCGGACTATTTCCAACATTTTAAGCGTCTGCGGTGCAAACGAACAAAAAACAATCAATTTTTTCCACTAATTATTCGTTTTTCGTCATATATAATCGATCTTCAATGCATGAGAAATCTCACTACAATATCCCACGACTATTAAAGTTTACAGTAGTCTCCCCTCAACAGCACTAGAATTTTTCTAAATAATTTCTCTCAGTCTACTAATTAATAACTAATGTTAAAACCAGCTGTCATCAGACAGTTTTCCGCAGGCATTTGCCTTGTCCACAACTGTCTTTTGACATTTTTCCCTAAATCCACTTATTCTCGAGATATCACGTAAATAACGGCTACAAATTTTCGTCTTATCTCCGTCCACCACTCCACTACTTAATTAATTCAGTAATTGAATTCTCTCACCCGTGAAGGATTATAATAAATCTCATCCTTCTCGTTCTCCTCAGCATCCTCCTCCTTGAACCGAAGTCCATACCGATAATCCATGACTCTCCAATCGTTTAACAGTGCTTAATCAATTTCAATTAATAAAAATTCACAAAGATAATTTCTCCTTTCTGTTCAATTTCTCTATTTAATTTCTTTTCTACAGAGGAAAAATTAATTTTATGACGTCAGCAGTCACAACTCCATTTTCTCGATCACGCCATTCGTGTCAATCTCCGATAATTATCAATTAATCAATAAATAGATTGATTGATTAGTTTAGATACGATTTAGTTGGATTATTATTGTTATTTGAGATTAAATTTAGGAGAGGATCCGGTACGCTGTAACATTGCTCGTTCTGATACGCACACCGGACAACCCCTGGGTGGAATTAAAGCCCTCAATACCCAACGAGAGAGATCGATTGAACGTAGAGCGCCGGCGTCGCGACGCCATTTCCACGAAGAACGGGACGGGGGTGAGTTGAGGGTTGAACGGAGGGAAAGAGGACTCAGAGGGGCTTTATCAGCGGGTTTCTGAATGTCTTGAGTGATTGCACAATTGACGAGGATATGTTGAACGGTTCAATGTCTGGAGTTATTCCAAAAGCGTCAATCTACGGCGAAATAAAAAGAAACGGCCTTTGTCCCAATTTTTTAGGGAGTCGTCAATGCATTTCTGGTAATTTTGAATTTAAAAGTAGAGGAAGATATTCACTGCAATTTCAGCTGACATTGATAATTAAGAGGATAACTCAATCGTTAATTAATTAGGTTGATGAGAAATCTAAAACATTTAATTTTTGTTCATTTTGCCAGTAGATGGAAAACCAATTATTTCAGGGCCGGTTGCATCACACTGACAGAAAAAAAATTGTTTTATCGAGAGAATTTTATTTGAACGAACTATCGTTCGGTTGTTAATTTTCAAGTAAATATGATTTCATAGTGAATACCAGTTATCTCTTCTTGAGATACATTTTTTCAAAATTGATCGACAGATGCACAGCAAAAACGAATGTCCGAATTTGACACAATCGTTTGACACAATCGTTCATAGGCAACGAAGCTATCGGAAAATATACGATAATTTTGAAGCACTAGTGGTATTACGACTGAATATTTCTCTCCGTGTGTGGAATAAATTTTTCCGTACTGATCTTCACTTTTCCTCGTCCGGAGATTGGTATTGATCCTTCCCCAAACTCGTAAAACTGAAAATCACTATGGAAAAATATCGTTCACGCCTAGTGCCATGGGGTGTTTTTACTCGGGCAGTTGGCCAGTCCTCGCCTTCGGCTCGGACGCCAACTCCACGCGAGTAAAAAACCCCATAGCACTCGCCCTGAAATATACTATACTCGAGGCATACATTTATTCTGACGATTTATTTGGTTAACAGGGCTTGGTGCAACCGGACCATAGAGTATTGAACTCCACACAAAACATGTATTTTAAATTTTGTTTTCTAAAACCAGACATCAACGAGATAATAATCCGATAAAATTTTTCATCGTCGATTTAGATTTAGATCGTTCTATTCGATTGTTCTGCTACTCGTTTGCAAAATTATTTCAACGAATCCCCATCAATCAATAAATTTCTCATCATTTTGGAGTACTATATCACCAAAAACCCTCTAACAGCATTCGAAATAGTTAAGAATCTATTGTTAATCCACCAGAAAATTACAAGTACGAAAGAAAAGAATTCTCTTAATCCTTTCTTTTGCTGACGCAGCCTGAATGTTTCGTCAGCACTTCTTAAAGATAGCAAAAGGTGCATGGAGATGACTCACGTGGTCAGACCGGCGCCACTCTCGTGTCTCTGCACACCGGTGATCGATAGTTAGCTCTCTAACTGCGCAGGGACAATTTCAAACAAAATGAAAATGTTCCTCACTCACTCACCCACCCACTCCCACCATCTAATCACACTTCACCTGGGGCTATCGATCGATGTCGCATTTGTTCGATCGCTCTCACGTCAGTTGACCTTTGCGTGAACCTCGGGCCCTCGACAATGAATTTAAAGACCTTGATCGATGCTCCAATCCAAGACAATAACAAGAACCGCATTGCGATGACATCGTGGATCAATTCAAAGGTCAAAAGTAAATTCAGAGGTTTCAAAAGTCGAAGACAGTTAATCAAGATCACCTTGATTGTCGTCGGTATACGGAGAGAATTAAATAGTAAATATTACCATGACCACAGGAGAGATTACTATGGTGAACTAGTAAAACAATTTTTAACTGTCGTTACATAGTAATCCTTACTATTTCCCATGGTAATGCTCACCATGTCACATGGTAATCCTTACTATGTCCCATAGTAATGGTTACTATGTCCCATAGTAATAGTTACTATGTTCCATAATAATGCTTACTATGTTCCATAGTAAAGCTTACCATGTCCCATGGTAAAGCTTACCATGTCCCATGGTAATGCTTACTATGTTTCATAGTAATGCTAACTATGTTCCATAGTAATGCTTAGTACGTCCCATAGTAATGGTTACTATGTTCCATAGTAATGTTTACTATGTTCCATAGTAATGTTTACTATGTCCCATAGTAATGCTTACTATGCCTCATAGTAATCCTTATTCTGTCCCATAGTAATGCTTACTATATCCCATGGTAATGGTTACTATGTGAATGGAACATGGTCCTATGAACATAGGAACTATCTCTAAAATAACTGGTTGAAATTCGCGAGTGCCTCTTAATGCGTTCATAAACTCAAAACGCTTAAGGCTTAAGCTCTTTAAAAAATTGAACAAATTTAACTTTTTATTTGAAATTTTACTATTAAATTCTACAATATTTTCGTGCGAACTTTATATATTGAAATAATAAAGCGTGAATTATATGGAGTCAATAGTGCATTCATTACTATGTAAGCGAGATTTACTATGTAAACATAACATAGTAAAACTTACTATGGTACATAGTAAGCTCTTTTTTGCTACATAGTAAAGCTTACTATGTAACATAGTAATTATTATAGTAATAGTAATTATTATAATACATAATAATTACTATTACTATTATAATTACTATTATACTAATTACTATTAAACTATTA
The DNA here is from genome assembly GCF_001412515.2 of Diachasma alloeum. Lineage (NCBI taxonomy): Eukaryota > Metazoa > Arthropoda > Insecta > Hymenoptera > Braconidae > Diachasma > Diachasma alloeum. The sequence continues at coordinate 235,555 of NW_021680507.1, forward strand.
TAATAATTACCATTACTTATACATAACTATAATAGTAATTAATATAGTACATAGTAATTATTATGCCCATAGTCCCTCTCACCATTGAAAAGCTTACTATGCCCCATAGTAATACTTACAAAACTTTGGTAACATTTACTATGTGCGAATTCCGACATGGTGATCTTTGCTATTTCATTTTCTGCGTGTAGTTGATGATTCTAGGGGAGGGGTAACTGGAAAGTGAATGATTCGAGTGAAGAACGTGTAATGAAGGTGTTTAATCTCACAGAAAAAATATTCTGGATTGTTTTATTAGAGCAACAGCTCAAAATGGGGCTCCTAAATCATTCGGCTCTCACTGCAGCTATTTTAGACGCGTGCTTCCGGCGGCTGGAGCATCAAACGAATGATGAGATGCACTAGAGATTATCGTAAAAAGGGAGATGAGAGAGATGATAAAAAGCGTTAGGTCATAGTTTTGTTTGAAGGATGATACATTGTGGAAAAATGAAACACTGTGAAAATTGGATATTTACACAGAGAGAAATACTCAGTAAAAATTACGGAACAATTCACGTAATCCGCAATGGGGAATCGGTTTTCGGCAATTTTTATGGGAATGGAACAGAAGAAATCTGAAACGTTCAGTGAATTCTCAGGTTCATCATCGAACAAAGTACGAAATCGTCACGTAATCTTTCTCGAAGAAATAAAATCTTACAGAAACTTCCCGACTTATTATACCTCCGAAATAAAAAATTATTTGTACAGTGTTCTATGAGAGTCACTTTTCGAAAGATTTACAAAAGTTTATAAAAAACGCAGTAAATTGTTGCCGCGATGAAACTCCGTGTGTCATTAAATAACAATAAACCGCACAAGGGTATATTTTCCGCGGAAATACGATCGATAGTTTGCCAGAAATCTACGAAAAACGCGAATATTGGCTGAAAGGGGGCAGAACATATTCTTAACATGGCAATGGTGAGAAAAGGTTAGAAGCAAAGGGTCACGAGGGTTCTACCCCAATGAATGCAACGCAAGACATGCTGACAACGCAAGACGCTGATATCGAGGTTGAAATTATTAAAAAAGTCACGTAAAATAACGAGGAGATTCTTGAGAGGCCCTACAAGGACATTGAACCTCAAGACTGAACTTGAACTGGTTGGGCATGCGATTAGCTGGTAGTTATCCTGTTAAAGTATTTCGAGTCCCTCCAAGTGCGCGAATAAAATTGTACACGTACGACTAAAGATCATCGGTGAAATGTGCAATGTGTGCGGGTATATGATACACGAAGCGGAACGCAGGCTCTGAAGTACCTGAGCTACGGATTTTATCAGTACGATGTACTGACTGTAACGGGAGTTGGAATGAGACCTCCGAAGGGTCTTCTTTCCTGGCGCGGAGAAATCTTTATTCCATTCTCACGATGTTTCTACACCTCTCAATGTGTCCCACGCTCTTTAAAGTTCATTTTATGCGTTATTTCTGATGGCTTTTTTGTGGGAATGTCAGAGAGCCATGAATCATTCATTTTTATTCTTTAATAATTATGATTTATTTGAGTTGTGAAAAAAATTCTCGCATTTCTTTTCAATTAAATAGTTCAATTCAGTAGCGAAGTGGTAAAAAGAGATAAATCAATTTTGACTATTGACCAGTTTTCAATCAATATCTCGGAATGTAAGGAAGATAGCAAAATTTTTGTTATAACCTTTTTGGAAGAGCCGATTAAGTGCTACAACAAATGTGATTACGAAAATTTCGCTATCTCCCTTAGATTCGGAACTATTCCTCAAAAACTCATCTGGGAGATAAGTCGACTTATCTCCGTTTACCACTTCACTACTGAATTTCAAGTGATTGATTGATGAAAAGTTTTCGAGTCAAGAATTTTTTTACTTCCATTCGTATTTGTTTTCGACAATTAATTAAATGCTCTCTTTTAAGTATTCGGTTACTTGACGATTGAGGACGATTCATCCCACAAATTCATACAAAAATAAATTTCTTTCCCAACAGTTTCATTATTTTCTTTCTTTCTGCCATGTTTCCTGTTGATTCATTGACCGGTTTTATAAACAATATTGTGCGCAATTGATGACGGGTCTGGCTGATTTTTTTGCATTGTTTAATGCCTTTTATTGCGGAAGTAAAATCAACCTTTAGGGGTCGCTAAGGCAAAATGGACCCCGAGAGCAAAATGGGCTCCCTTATTTTTTCAGTTATAAAATTCTTCGAAATTTTAGGGAACCTGTCTCTTCGTGAGATTACCGGAGAGTGGATTCAGTGTCAGGTGTACCTAAGATGGACCGTGATGCGTGTGGATTAATCCAGACGATTTTAACTTCGAGTGTGACGATTGCGCATATTGCTTAACATAAAAGAATTTTTTTTTGTTATTAAAAAATGTGTCCAATTATTGATTTGTTCATTTGATAATTCCGTTACTTTTACGTACTTTTTCTCTCTATATTATGAAAATCCAAATCGACTTTTGGTGACGAAAATTTGGTACTCGAAATTAAGACTTCGAAATTAAGGGTCATAAGGGTCATGAGGGTCACGAGGTTCCAGATTAAGGGTCATGAGGGTTAGAATAAGAGTCAAAATAAGGGTCGCGAGGATTAGAATAAGAATCCCCAGGATCAGATTAAGGGCCATGAGGGCTAGAATAAAGTCATAAGGGTCACAATAAGGGTCACGGAGACCAGATTAAGGGTTATAAGGGTTAGAATAAGGGTCAAAATAAGGATCGCGAAGGTCAGAATAAGGATCAGATTAAAGGTCATGAGGGTCAGAATAAGGATCCCCAGGATCAGATTAAGGGCCATGAAGGTTAGAATAAGGTCATAAGGGTCAACATAAAGGTCGCGAGGGTCAGAATAAGGATGACGAGAGTCAGAATAATGATCAGATTAAGGGTCATGAGGGTCAGAATAAGGATCCCCAGGATCAGATTAAGGGCCATGAGGGTTAGAACAAGGGTCGCGAGGATCAGAATAAGGGTCATAAGGGTCAAAATAAGGATCGCGAGGGTCAGAATAAGGATGGCGAGAGTCAGAATAATGATCAGATTAAGGGTCATGAGGGTCAGAATAAGGATCACGAGGATCAGATTAAGAGCCATGAGGGTTAGAATAAGGGCCATAAGGGTCAAAATAAGGGTTGCGAGGGTGAGAATAAGGATCATGAGGGTCAGAATAAGGATCACGAGGGTCAGAATAAGGATCATGGAGGTCATATGGGGATTGGCGATCGGAACAAGCAGGGGGCATAACCCCCTAGTAAATGAAAAAAATCTTGCTGTGAGTTTAGAAGGTCGAAAATATGCTTTCTTCAATTTCTGAACTTTCCATTTATCGGAATTACTATGGAAATTAGGGTTGTTCCTAATCACATTCTTGTCTATTCCTATTGTTTTCCACAGTATTTATCATGTTCATTTCCACAATAAATGGCAAATAGTTAATAAAATTATTATTTAAAAAAAGCACTATTTTTTTCAGGAGGTCCATTTTACCCACCTGGTTCCTTTTGCCCTACCCTCTCCTATATCTTCCTCTGGATTATTGTTGCCGTTATGAAAAATTTAATGAGAATACGATGGAAGTATTTCATTAAGGATGAATTCACCTTAAAAATTATGCCCGGAGATTATTCAAATCTTATTGAATACTGAATTATCTTTCGACAATTTCTCCTGAAAACACTCCAAAAGATGAATGCAGAATTAGGAAAAAAGGTTTATCCGTTGACTGCAAAAATAATTGATAAAAATTCACGTCGTTCTCCGAAAAATATATTCACGTATTTTCTCTCTCAGTTCTCCTGATGAATGTACATTAGATTGAGGATAGCATGCAAAATGTGAGGAATCCGCTACAAAGAAAACATTCATCACGCGCGTGCTACGTGAAAGTAGAAAATAAGGTTTCAGGGATAAAATTGTGTGGGATATCAATGAGAATGGAATACAATGTGTGTACCATCCTCCGTATCGCAATGAACGCTTGGATCGGCCTGGCAGCGAACATCTCTTACGCACCGGTGAACTCGTCACACGCTTCGTCGATCAACAGGATACCGAATGTGTTTTTAATCCCATGGTTTTTTTATTCAGCAAGAAATATGATTTATTGGCTAGTTTTCAATTCAAAGTGTGAAAGGAAAATTCGCAGTTGTGTAATTTCTGGATTTCTCACTTCCTCTCTTGAGGGAGAAAACAATAATGCCATGATTTTCACTATTTTTTAGAGGAGACAAGTGGATAATTTCATTTTTGATAAATGAGTATAGTTATTGTTGCTAATAAGTTGGCCATTTGCTTCCGATAGGGTTCTCTTTTGTTTAACTCTCATTTTACTATTCTCTTCTTGCATTTTGTTCCCGAATGGAAGCTTTGTAATCGTTCGATCGTTACTAAATAAATGATTCAAACTTCTTAAAAGGGGATTTTCGATTACAAGAATAATTATCAATCTTCCTACCTCAATTATTGATTGATAAAATAGTTAAAAATTGGAATATTTGAATTGATGACACTTAAGTACTCAACAAATTTCAGAATGATGTTAACTAATTGATGGCTTCAATATTTAACGGTAATTAAATATTATGAATTTGGCTGTCCCTGTTTGAAGGTCTATATTCATGAAAAAAAATCATAAAATTCGATGGTCCTCTTACAGGAAAATTTCGAAAGAAAAAAATTGAACACATACACCATACATACACCGTCTAAAATCGTATATTCGGAATTTTCAGACCCTATTTAGTTACCCTAACACAAAAAATTAAAAACTTAAATTTGAACGATTACAAAACTTTCATTTGGAAGCAAATTTTCATTCTAAAATGTAATACTAGCAAGGAAGGATGTTTATCAGAATTCAGAAAACTTCTTTTTATTTTTATTGGGTAAATAGGAGGAAGGATCAAGCGAGAGAGACGGAAGGTTTTGTCATAAGGGTCGAAGAATCCTCTCTAGAAGGAAGCCATGGAAATTTCCTTCGAAATGAGAAGGAAATTTCCATGGCAGCCAAAAAATAATGAACTATTGAAGAAAAACTAATGGCTGATAAATTAAATCTGCAGGGGAATCAACAAAAATTTCAAGAGACATTTTTTTAAGTTTAATTTGCGAATTTTCTTTTGGCTGAATCCAACCATTTCAAAGATATTTACAAAATATGAAAGAATCTAACAACAATTTTCTCATGTCCGAATTTCCAAATCTCCGGAACTATTGGGTTTAGCGAAAAATGCTCAGCAAATTTTTGCAGAAAATTATCTTCTTGACAGAGAATTCTGTTGACATTCTTCTTTAAGGTGTTTCGAGTAAAAACTCAAAATAATGAAAAAAATTGAAAATTTCATGGGAGAAATATCTCAGTATGCTGCATCATTGAGAATTCTTGCACATTTTTTTCAGATCTCAGTCTCAAGAAAAAAAATTATGAAATTTGGATGTTTTTTTATCATTTTTATCATATTAAATTTCGTGTTAAGCGATTAAATCAGGGCTCGAGAACAATAAGACTCCCCTGTGATCTACAGGCGAAACCCCTTAAACGTAATTATCGATCAAGTGGAAGATGAGACGGGCGGAGTTATCATTGAATCGATTATATAGAAGACCTCTCCTGCCATTTAGGCAAAAAAATCCCCTGAAGTGCTTCAGAACATAAGTCATTTCATTTGTTTCTTTATTATTCTTGCAAAAGAGCATGTAATCCGTAGGTGTTCCACGAATACACGCTCCCAGTCACAAAGGGAAAGCACTTGCAGACACTTGTTCTTCTTTTTGTTGATCCTCGTGCCCCTGTGACAATCACCTCGCACTCCCACAGGCTGCTATTTAATCGTACCGTTACTAATCAACTGGAACCGGCTACACTTGTTCCATAAAGACCAAAAGAAGTGCGGAAATGACGAGGGACAAAAGATAAACTAAGGCTCATTCTATTTCGATGTAAGGAGATGGTTATCAATGGAGTTAGTTTCGAGACGTTGAACTTACTCGCCATTAAATGGCAAATGCTACGGCCACTCAAGGAGCCTGACCTGCTTTCGAGAAACGATCTGGTACCGATTTCTCGATTGAACGCAGGTGGTGAATCAATAGATAATTATCCGCATTTTTTAGAGTTGCTTCATTTTTGACGCCGGTTGGGAATCTGCGTCGATGAAAAATCAATTACTGGAGCGATTATGCTATCTCACGTCCGGTGATTCGAGAATTTCTATTGATAATTGATCGGTAAATTAATCATTGAAGAGATAATAATTATGAGAAATTGTGAATTTGCTCTTTTGGACTTTCTCAACCTCATTTACAGATTCTACACAGAGATTGATTGAATCCTGAAAGTCATTCTTTGGGTAATTCTAGGTGAGGGATAAGAATCCATAAGAATTGGGGATAGATTTGTAAAAAGTACAAATTGCATAAAGTCTTTTCTTCTATAAGCTCTGGACAGAATTTCCCCCGGAAAAATTACCTGAACTGCTCGGATATCCATAAATATAATTTTTTTTTGAAATTTTCCACAAAATAAACTGGTCAATTTTCTCGAAAGCCCGAAAATGTCCTCAAATCTTTTAGAAAAAGCCCAAATGTTCGCCAAATCCTATTTACTAAAGATGAAGGAAACGTGAAGTTGTTTTATATCGAAATATCTCGAACTGCCTGACCGCCAATCCTCAATTCTGATTGGTCAATGGGTCACGTGAAGTAGTCGCTGAAAAAATCCCCGGTATTTTCAAATTCTTCAAATGTCAAAAAAATTTTCTGCGTTATGGATCGAGTGCGTAATTTAATAATTAGTGCAAAAAAAAATTTGTTATTGTTTGTTTGCCCGAAAACGCTTAAAATACTAAAAACAGTCCAGGGCCTCCAATTTTTGAGCTACAAAAGATTTTTTTTTTTCAAAATGTTGGGAAAAATGTGTGGAACAACCATTACGAGCCAGTTTTTTGGAATTCGGCTCCTACACAGCTGATTTCGGTTTTTTTCATATAAAAAAATTCACTATTTGTGTAAAAAAAATACAAAAAAAGCAAATTTAGCCTTGTAAGAGGCGAATTAAAAAAAAATAGCTCGTAATTGTTATTCCACATATTTTTCCGAAAATTTTGAAAAAAAAATCCTTCGTAACTCAAGAATTGGAGGCCCTGGACTGTTTTTAGCATTTTAAGCGTTTTCGGGCAAACGAACAATAAAAAAAAATTTTTTTGCACTAATTATTCGTTTTCAGATCTATATAATCGATCTTCAACGTATGAAAAATCTCACTCCAATAACCCACGACTTTTAAAACTCATAGTAGTCTCCCCTTAAATTAGAACGATAGAACTGCTCCCATTCACCAGTAAAATTATAAAATATGGAACTTCAGGTATTGTACTGAAGAAAAAAACTATTCTGTTGAAGATAACATTGTTTTCTGTGGTCGTGCGAAACCTTGAAGACATCCACATGCATCGGTTTCCTCCGGGTGTGATAATAACTGAAAAAATCCCTGGGGATTACGTTAATTAAATTCCACAGAGCAAGCGAGCCATGAGTCACGCAATTCTCTGTTTGTTCTGTCCCCCATTTTTTGCTGCACAGTTGTAATACCATGTAAACATATTGTTTTGTCCTTTTGTAGAATGATGGGAAGAAAGAGAAAGTGTAAATATTATAATTGCTAGGGGAATATTGCTTAGTCTAAATGTTCTGCTGTGGGAGATACAGAAATGTCAACGCCTACTTTGTAATCGATAGTTCTGAGAGGAGCTGCGTCATGCGGTTTTTTGAGATGACCGGGTCAACGCACTTTCTCGTCACGCAGTCTAAGTTGAAAAATCGTCTTCTAATGTAATCACTGCCTACACGCATTACAAAGACTAGAGAAACTTATAAATATTGACAAAAATACAAGACAACACTTTTTACGTTTTTTGTCAATCCTGTCAACTTCTGGACGGGGATTAGTTTTCGGACGATTTCAACTTGCAGTGAATATTCCGTAAATAAAATGAAAATTGTACTGATTATTTCACCTTTCAATAATATTATTACACTCGTGTGTAATCATGTGGTCAATCATTTTTTCTATTCATCGACATTTAATTAAAAAAAAATATATATATATGGCCCAGTCGTCCAGAAATTAGGGGTTGAATGGACAAAATAACCATTCGGAATCATATTGCTAATGTATTATCAAAAATAACTATACTATACACAATACAAGAACATTTTCCCACTCGTTTTTCTTTTTTTGCCACAATTTTGAAAACCGGCACAGACATTTTTTGTCGGACATTCAATTTTCTCCAAAAAAGGTCCGAATACATTTCTTCCGAAATTGAATAATTTCAGCGATACTTGCAAAATAAGATGAGAAAAGGTTTTGACTCCGTTTTCATTCACTGACAAAAATTAATCAATTAAATCTCATTAATTACCTTATTTTTGGTGGTCTTGTCCATGATTCTGTACGACGATGCTGCGTAGACAGCCCCCGCCTTACGAGACACGCATTGCCCCATATAGATCTGCCAACTTTGTTTCTACACCACCTGATCATCATAAAATCCGTTTTATCACTCGTACACATGAGGAATGTGGATTATTAATACAATCAACCCATCACATTTGATTAGTCATTATTACAGTGTGAAGAATAGTTCCCATCACCAATCGAGAAAAACTAAATTCCCAGTGCCAGTATATTGAGACAAAAAACTATTTTTTCATTACGCTGTGCGAAAAAGTAACTTTTTAGGCACCCCTCGCGTGCCTAAAACGTCCTTTTTCCACACATTGTGATGAAAAATATCGTTCGATACTCGTGGGAAAAGTGTTTAAAGTGATTCGTGTGTTGGCACGAGCCGAAGGCGAGTGCTATAAACCTCCCACGAGCCAAAAAACTCTTTTCCGCACTCGTAACGAAATATACTATTTCACACCACTGCATGGAAAGTTCATACTTTTCTCCCGCCCATCAAAAAGCAAAATACGAACTTTCCTTTGCAGGCGTGTTAAAAAATCGCATGTGCACCTCGGGCGGAAAGTCAAGACTTTCCGCCCTTGATGCACAATATACTAATTTGACACTGCTACTACGTTCACTTCGTGCCGAAAAGTGCCTTTTCGTTTGCTCGTAAACGAAAAATAAACGAAATAGTATATTTCAGTACATGTGGGGCAATATCGTCTTTAACGTGTGTGGGGTTTACAGCATGAGCCGAAGGCGAGTGATGTAACCACACACGTTAAGGACGAAATTTCCCCACAAGTACTGAACAAAATTTTATGTCACGAAGCCTGAAACCGGCTGAATTAGACACATGGAATAAATGTCTGTGTAATCCAGCCGGTTTCAGGCATGAGTGGCATAATATACTATTGTGCATCAAGGGCGGTAAGTCAAGACCCGATTAATTTTGAATCTTGAGGGTATTTGTCGGATTATTTTTTCCAATCGAATTTTGGCCAAGCAGAGTGCAGTGGACCACATCAGGAGGTGAATTGGGGAAGATTTGAACAAATTATGTTAATAGAATAAACCGATTTCCATAGACTGTCAAATATAAAATTCTATCTGAAATAAGCCGAAAAAAAGAAGAGCTACTGCGAAATATTTAGTAGTAATACCAGTAGTGCTTCAAAATTATCGAATATTTTCCGATAGCTTCGTTGCCTAGGAACGATTGTGTCAAATTTTGCAGGTTTAAAATCCATAGTACGAAGCACGAGGGATTTTTCTGCCAAATTTGACACACTCGTTCCTAGGCAAGGAAGCTTGTGGAAAATATCCGATTAATTTTGAAGCACGAGTGGTATTTGACGGATTATTTTTCCGCTCGGATTTCGGCCAAGCAGTGAACAGCATCCGGATACATTTACACAGCGATACATTTACAATCCACTTTTTTGTTTATCTGTCACACAGAATATTAAACGTGAAATGCGTTGAAAGATGAGAAACATTTGAAAAGCTACTAGTGAATTCTGTCGGAAATTTTTTAGAAATTTCCGAAATAAAGCTGTTTGACAATCTCAAATCCTGCGCTCTGATTGGCTGAAATCCGAGTGAGAAAAATAATCCTATTTTACTAAAGATGAAAGAAACGTGAAGTTGTTTTATATCGAAATATCTCGAAACTGCCTGACCGCTAATCCTTAATTCTGATTGGTCAATATGTGACACGAAGTTATTCACAAAAAAAACACGCGGCATTTTCAAATTCTTCAGTGACATAATTTCAAATTCTTCAGAGGTAAATTTTTTTTTCACGTCACATATATATAATATATATATTTCACATGTATATATATTATCAGTGAAATTAATAAATTCTGTCCTTTTATGGAGACCGATTATTTTAAAAAATTGAAGATAATTAATTGAAAATGAAAAATTCTTTATAGATTCTTTTACTCTACTTCGCTATTCACTTCAATCATTAGTCGAATTCTCTTTGATTCATTATCAATATTTATAACGTATTCATGAGAAAATGAAATTTAATGAATTCCATTTCTTCATTTCAACAAATGAATAGATCAGCGCGCGCATAGTTCTTGTCGGGAAAAAAAAAGAAGAACTACTGCGAAATATTCAAAAGCTAGGAGGAAATATCCGGAATGAAACTGTTGGGTAGCCTCAAATACTGCGGACTGATTGGTCGAAATCCGACTGGGAAAAATAATCTGAGATATTTACAAAATAGCACTGTTAACAGCAGAATAAAACTAAAAATTATCTAAATTCCATCGGTATTAGGTCAATGAATCATACCTTTTTGCAGTGAAAGAGTTAATTGGGATAATAATGATAACGCTCGGTTAAACTCTGCCGGAATAAATGTCTGATCATCGAACCACGAAGTACTAAACAATAAAAATTATTACGGATAATAAAGATGGAAATTCTTGAAACAATAATTTTCTCGTTTCCATGTTTATTCCTTTCCTACTCTACTTGAAGAACAATAGAACAACTCTCTTCATTATTCTATGCATTTGTTTGATGTCTTTATGAAGTTTATTTATGGGAAAAACATTCTCACACGTTCCTCGAGTGAATATTGTGAGAGAATGGAGTAAAAGTCAACTTGGGGGTTTTTAACTTTTACTTCCTGGCTATGGTCTAAAAGTCCTTGATAATGAGTTCGAGCATTTGTGCGAGTTACGTTTGTGGTATTCGTGGTTTCATACGCGAGATACATAATAAATTACGAATGCAGGAATCTCATTATCAATAAAAATTTCAAGAGACATTTTTTTTCAGTTTAATTTGCGAATTTTCTTTTCGCTGAATCCAACCATTTCAAAGATATTTACAAAACATGAAAGAATCTGACAACAATTTTCTTATGTCCGAATTTCCAAATCTCCGGAACTATTTGGTTTAGCGAAAAGTGCTCACCAAATTGTTGCAGAAAATCATCTTCTCGACAGAGAATTCTGTTGACATTCTTCTTTAAGGTGTTTCGTGTAAAAAGTCAAAATAATGAAAAAAAATTGAAAATTTCATGGGAGAAATTTCTGAGTATGCTGCATCATTGAGAATTCTTGCACATTTTTTCAGATCTCAGTCTCAAGAAAAAGAATGAAATTTGGATGTTTTTTTAACCCCTCCAGCTATAACCTCCGAGGTTATCCCACTCTCAATTAGGGAAGTTTCCATGGCACCCAAAAAAATAATGAACTATTGAAGAAAAACTAGTGGGTGATAAATCAAATCTTTCTTGAGAACACGTATAAGTTTCAGATTGTTTTCTGATTTCATAAGAAAATTGTTTGAACAAATGATTCGGAAAATTATGAGTTTCGGGGCAATTACGCCCTCACGCGCAGGCGCGTGATTCGAATGTCAGTGAGCATCATGGGAAAGGTATAGGTTGGACTATGGAACTGAGAGAGAGAAAACGCTTGACAGGTTTACCAACTCGAGCTGCATTTTGATATTATTCCAATAATTAGAAAAACATCCAATAAAAATTATTTGACACCGGTAGGTGATGAGAAAAAAATCAATCAATCTGATAAACAAAATCAATATTCAAAAAAAGTTCAAATCCACACTCAAATCGTTACTTGAAAATTGAAAAATTTCGTGCTCAGCGATTGAATCAGGGCTCGAAAACAATGAAACTCCCCTTCCGGTTCACCCCCCGGTGATCAGCACACGAAACACCTTAAACCCAACGGTTAACCCTAGTTGGTCACCATATGAGAACTTGCGGCTTGGTCACCTCCGCAGGGAATTGCCGCCGTGTTATTTAGGCCCGAGCGTTGCCGAATTCACTCTATACTGCCCGGGCGCGTTTAGCGAGACTTCGGCAACGTCGCACAACGAGCAATTTCATTTAACATGGGAAATTTCGTTGCCTCACATGCGAAAGGTTCCGAGTTCAAATCCCGGCCGGGTAGAATGGTGCGATCTAACCATTTAAAGTCTTGATCATCATCGCAGTATACCCTAACCGGGTCGAAGTGATGTAAAATAATGATAAAAAAAAAAAAATTAACATGGGAAAAATTGCCCGTCTGTTAGAAATAATTTTTTTTCTCCAGGAGTTGTGGATATAAATAATTTTAAAAAATATTATAATTTTCTAGACACTTAAATTGACGCATTCCAATTTTTTAGGATTTTTCCGCTCAGCCAGTCAATGGTAAGAAAAAAAATCGACTTTCTGCGGCGTTTCCCTCCTATGGTGACCAAACTAGGGTTAAGGAGATATTCGCCACATAATCTAGACAGAATTTTCCACTTTGAAATTTCGTATGTAAATTATCTCGCAAATATGCGAATAACCTAGACAATTTTTTATTATTTAAAATTGAATTTGGAGTTGGAGTGGCTCATCGTCCTCTGTGAGTCAAAGTTGGGGAGAAAATTGGTAAAACCTCCGAAAATTGATTCGACTCGATTTTGAAGAGGACAATTACCGAACCGAAAAAATTTAGTCTTCTGAAGGTTTTACGAGGGTTCCGGTCATTCCCGATAATTTATTGCCACTGAAGACATTGGAGACGGCCCACGCGATCCATAAAACTAGAGAAACCCGTTTGTGATTGCATTCTTCGAGATTTAATGTAAAAAATGACTAAACAAAATTTTTAACAAGGTTTTCTCAATTGTAAACCAAAGAAAATCAATTTTGATGTACATAGTCAACTAAATTACATGAAATTACATGACGATGTTATCAAGATCATTAATAAGTGGATTTGAAAAATTAAATGATAAAAAATCGAGTTAATTATGTAACTCAATCAGGAAACTAAATGAATCCTTAAAGTAGCTCTACCCTCACGGTAAATTCAAAGATTATTGAAAACTGCAAAAAAATTGCAGAAAACTCGATTAGATTTGGAATTCTAATTTTTTTCTCAATTTAATTATCGTTTTGGTTTTTCAAAGAAGAAATGGTAAAAATCAGGATTTAACCCAGTGTCTTATGTGAAAATCAACATTTCCATTGTAATCAAAGATTAAAATCTGAATTTTTTTTCATTAGATGTGAAAAAATCGAGAATTTTTTTGACACCTTATAAAAAATAATCCACCGTTTTGCCAACAAGTTTTATTATTTATTTATAAGAGGGAGATGTTTGAAAAAATATCAAAATTTTGCGAAATTTAATTTAGATAATACTGACTGGGTATGACTTTGACCACTATGAGTTTTAAAAGTCGTGGATTATTGGAGTGAAACTTTTCATACGTTGAAGATCGATTATATAGATCTGAAAACGAATTAGTGCAAAAAAAAAATTTTTTTATTGTTAGTTTGCCTGAAAAATGCCAAAAACAGTCCAGGTCCTCCAATTTTTGAGCTACGAAGGATTTTTTTTTCAAAATTTTCGGAAAAATATGTGGAATAACAATTACGAGCAATTTTTTTTAATTCGCCTCTTACATGGCTAAACTTGCTTTTTTTGTATTTTTTTACACAAAAATAGTGAATTTTTTTATATGAAAAAAACCGAAATCAGCTGGGTAGGAGTCGAATTCCAAAAAACTGGCTCGTTGTTCCACAAATTTTTCCGAAAATTTTGAAAAAAAAAAATCTTTTGTAGCTCAAAAATTGGAGGTCCTGGACTGTTTTTAGCATTTTAAGCGTTTTCGGGTAAACGAACAATAAAATTTTTTTTTTTGCACTAACTATTCGTTTTTAGATCTATATAATCGATCTTCAACGCATGAAAAGTCTCACTCCAACAACCCACGACTCTTAAAGCTGATAGTAGTCTCCCTATCTTAAGGGGTAACAGGAGGCCATCGATTCTTTGAAATATTCAAACAAATCTCCTGCTCAAAGTTATTAATATTTTTCGAACCCAAAGCACACTGATCTTAATAATCACCTCCTGGAAATTAATGTGCTTCGATTTGTAAAAACATCGATAACTTTCGGCAGGAAATTTGTTCAAAAATTTGAAAAATTAGCAGCATTCTGTTATCCCTTAATATCATATTCATAAACGTCTATGTATGAAGTCAATAATTCTGGAATCGAAAGGGAAATCGCAGTTCAAAGTGACGAGTTAATCACAAAATTAATCAAATTCCTAGCAAAAGATGCAAAAAAAATCGTTACGCAGGAATTTCCATAGATAAATGTGTTAATGAGTAACAAAAACGTCAAGGAATATAAAATGGTTTGAACAAAAATTAAAACACCAATCCTTACAGACGATAACTGAAATTCCAATGACATTTTATTGAGCAAAATCTGACATTTTCATTAAAACTGAAATTATCTCGTTAACGAGTCGTTTTCGACGGAAATGTCAAAAAACAATCTTTGTCAGAAATTAAATTTTCTGAAAAAAATGTTCAGTAACATTTCCTCATAAACATCCTTGTTACAGAGATAATCCTGCATTTATGAAGTCAATAATTCCGGAAACTAGGGGGAAATCTCGAATGAGTGACGAAAGTGTTGAAAAAACTTAGGAAACACGTAGTTATGAATTGAGCGTGAGACATGCGTAACTAATATGCAGTGTAGCGGATAACAGTGTTGTGAGAAAGTTCAGGAAGGAAAGACAAAAAATAATCTAAACATGTAATCAAGTGTTCTCCAAATTCCCAGTGCGCATGCAGAGTCCAGATGCAGAGCCACCCTGACACCCATTTTCTAGACCCTCTCTCCATTTTCCAAGACTCCATCACCTTTATTCACTCAATAATCTACTGCATTCAATAAATAAATGAACAATTCGGTGGAGAAATGGTAAAACGAATTGAACCAATTCCTTTCGACTTGTTCAATACGAAATTATCTCAGCGATGAGTGGTTCTGGGAGGAAATGTCGGGAGTTATTTTTTGTAGACAATTTAATTCTCTACAAAAGGGCATATAACATTTACTCCTTGAACCACTTCTTTCTGCAGTAAACTCAGAATATTATGAAGAGACTCAATGTCATTATTTTACCACTTCACTAGAGAATTGGGTAGATAAACAATTACTATTCTCAATTTACTCACGAAGAATAATTTCCCCGACGTTCACCTGACAATTTCCACGAACACACATACACTGTCAAATTAAACAAAACAATAATAGAAAAAAATGTAAGAAAATAACGCAAAATATGAAAATCGACGTTCAACATTCCTCTTGAATGAAACATAGTAAAAATTAACGGTATGCAATTCTTCCAAATTTTTAATTTCTAAAAAATCGGAGACATTAAAGAAATTATTCAACACTATTCAATCCCAAACGGAAAATCTTGGGAATTAAATGAATGAAATTCTCAAAATATTTCAAGAAATATGAACAATTAATATTGAACTACAATTAATATTAACTGTTCAATGAATCAGACTAACAATCAAGAGAAAACAATCTTTCTAAAATTTTAATTCTTGAAGAATGCCAAAAATCTCAAGAAGGTCAGTAAAGGCAAAAAAAGTATTCGAAACAATTTAACTCCAAAAGAAAATCTTGTAAATTAAATTAATGAGATTCTTAAAAAATCAAACAAATAATGAAAAGCGAATATTTCTTTTAAATGAATAAACATTCTAATCCTACGAAAGCCCAAAAAATCGGCGAAATTTAAGGAATTATTCAACACTATTCAATCCCAAACGGAACATCTTGTGAATTGAATGAATAAGATTTTCAATTTTCGATTTTTGATTCGCAAAAAATCAAACAAAATATTAAAATTGAATATTTCTTTTGAATGAATCAACATTCTAATCCTACGGAACCCCAAAAAATCTAAGAAATTTAATTGAATGAATAAAATTCTCAAAATATTTTAAGAAATATGAACAATTAGTATTGAACATTTCCATTCAATGAATTAGTCTAACAATTAAGAGAATATAAACTTTCTAACATTTTAATTCTTAAAGAATGCCAAAAATCTCAAGAAAGCCATTAAAAAGGCAATAAAAGTATTCGAAACAATTTAACCCCAAAAGAAAATCTTGTGAATTAAATTAATAAGATTCTCAAAAAATCAAACAAAATATGAAAACGAATATTCCCTTTGAATAAATAAACATTCTAATCCTACGAAACCCCAAGAAATCTGAGAAATTTAATTAAATGAATAAAATTCTCAAAATACTTTAAGAAATATGAACAATTAGTATTGAATATTTCCATTCCATTCAATGAATCAGACTAACAATCAGAAGAAAACAATCTTTCTAATATTTGAATTCTTAAAGAATTCCAAAAATCTCAAAAAGGCCATTAAAAAAGGCAAAAAATATTCGAAAGAATTCAACCCCAAAAGAAAATCTTATGAATTAAATGAATAAAATTCTCTAAACTTTTCAAGAAATATGAACAATTGATATTCAATATTTCTCTTCAATAAATCAAACTAACAATCAAGAGACTACAGTCTTTCTAGCCGTTTAATTTTTAAAGAATGTCAAAAATCTCAAGAAGGCGATAAAAAAATGCAAAAAAATATTCGAAAGAATTCACCCACAAAAAAAATCTTGTGAATTAACTTAATGAGCTCTTCAAAAAATTAAACAAAATATGAAAAACGAATATTCAACATTCATTTTGAATGAATAAAGATTCTAATCCTACGAAAGAAAGTCTTATGAATTAAATGAACGAAATTCTCTAAACATTTCAAGGAATATGAACAATTAGTATTGAACATTTCCATTCAATGAATCCGACTAACAATCAGAAGAAAAAAATCTTTCTAATATTTGAATTCGTAAAGAATGCCAAAAGCTCAAAAACGCGATTAAAGGCGAAAAAATATTCGAAAGAATTCAACCCCAAAAGAAAATCTTATGAATTAAATGAATAAAATTCTCTAAACTTTTCAAGAAATATGAACAATTGATATTCAATATTTCCCTTCAATAAATCAAACTAACAATCAAGAGACTACAGTCTTTCTAGCCGTTTAATTTTTAAAGAATGTCAAAAATCTCAAGAAGCGATAAAAAAATGCAAAAAAATATTCGAAAGAATTCACCCACAAAAAAAATCTTGTGAATTAACTTAATGAGCTCTTCAAAAAATTAAACAAAATATGAAAAACGAATATTCAACATTCATTTTGAATGAATAAAGATTCTAATCCTACGAAAGAAAGTCTTATGAATTAAATGAACGAAATTCTCTAAACATTTCAAGGAATATGAACAATTAGTATTGAACATTTCCATTTAATGAATCCGACTAACAATCAGAAGAAAAAAATCTTTCTAATATTTGAATTCGTAAAGAATGCCAAAAGCTCAAAAACGCGATTAAAGGCAAAAAAATATTCGAAAGAATTCAACCCCAAAAGAAAATCTTATGAATTAAATGAATAAGATTCTCTAAACATTTCAAGAAATATGAACAATTGATATTCAATATTTCTCTTCAATGAATCAAACTAACAATCAAGAGAATAGTCTTTCTAGCCGTTTAATTCTTAAAGAATGTCAAAAATCTCAAGAAGGAGATTAAAAAAATGCAAAAAAATATTCGAAAGAATTCACCCCCAAAAAAAATCTTGTGAATGAACTTAATGAGCTTCTCAAAAAATCAAACAAAATATGAAAAACGACTATTCGACATTCGCAAGCCCAGGGCTTCGTAAAAAAACTGTCTCCCCAAAGGAATTTTAATTGACAATCCTCCACAGATTAATGTATTCAACCTCCTTTCATTTTTCCGATCCGAAAATTCCTCGGCGCATTCACGCGTATCTAATAACGAGCGCATATCAAAGGTGATTAGCCTTCGCCAGTCTGAACAAAAAAAACATTGGCTCCATCCATTATCGACCAATTACTCAATGAATTCTCACCTCTTACACAGCTAGATTGGTCAGGTATAACAAGTGTGCTCGGTCTAAACATCATAAATCCTTGGAGACAACTAGAGACAAGGGCTCACAGCAAGTGCAAGCATGGCACACACAACAACTGATCAAACTTCTTCGTTATGAACTACAGGATTCTCCCCAAATGATAAACGAATTCACTCGACACTTCGTCCCTTATTGTTTTTCTCAAGTTCAGTTCACGATTTTCTCCTGCTATTGGTCGGATTTTTATCTTATTACCTACAAATTCGTTTCTCACGTTCACGCACGGTAGAACTCGGAGTCTGTCTTCACGTACGGCCTACGGCGAGCAGTGCACCACCTGTCATTCGGATAATGTTCGATAGTACTGAACATGCGTCCTGACGTCACGCCCCACCATATCCTCGGTGGTTTCGGGGGGGAGCAAGGTGTTCTTGAGGGGTCTGAAGTTGTCTGATTACTGGAGCAACTTCAGTTCGCATTGGGAGGAGTTGTCCGGCCAATCGGCGCGTCGCGCGCAGTTTGATGATTTTGAAGGAACTTTTTTTGTTTACGAAGGGGAAACAGCTCAATTTCTGAACGGGGGTTTGTTTCTGGGGATTTCAACTTGCACGGAATATTCCATAAATAAAATGAAAATTGTACTGATTACTTCACCTTTCAATAATAGAGGAAGTTGGGGTAAAATGGACACTTTTAACTTTTTTTTAAATGTTAATGACGGGTTGAAATGTTGATAAAATTTAATAATTTTTTTTCATTGCAAAGACCAATTCTTTCCCTTTGTGATAGAGAACTCAAATCGTCCAGATTTCACGTTCCTTAGAATCTCTCAAATTTCATTGGTAATTAGATTTTTTGGGATCATTTATGCATGTTTGTTCATAAGACGAGTTCAATAAATTTGAGATAATGAGACACCCATGAGAAAATTTAAAGAAAACTCGTTTATTTCTTCGTTGAAAAAGAAAACCACAATTCAATTTAATTCACAACTCCTGTTCTGATTTTTTCACTCACTCGAGTCAACTTCTGCGTATGACATTCATTAAAAAATTCATTAACATTGAGATTATTTGTTAGTCGTCCAGCCGCGCCAGATGGAGGCGATGCTGGCAGCAGCACTGGTGACGAGGCCTCCGGCCACACTCTGGTTCACTTGGATGCTTGAGGACTGCTGGGTAAGTATTGCACCAGGGATTGGGACTGTCATTTCAGGACAGGCGACGTTCGGAACCTGAAATTCACCGTAAAAAATAATCCTCTGAATTTGAATAAAGAAAAATGCAAAATTCCACGAAATTTTTTTCGTAGGAAATTTTCTCAGATACAGAATAGTATATTTCGTAACGAGTGCAAAAAAGATTTTTTCACTAGTTACGAACAATATTTTTCATCACAATGTGGCGGAAATTGGACTTTTAGGCACGCGGAGCGTGCCGAAAAGTTCACTTTTCGTCACAGCGTGATGAAATAGTATATTACGGTACAAGTGTAAAGACTGAGACAAAAACGACAAAGTTCAGGATTTCTCAATTAAAGACGCTCTTTGAAAAAGTTCAGAATTTTTTCTATTTTTTTTATCACAAGATCTATGCTGATCTGTTCATTTCTTGAAATGAAGAAATGAAATTCATTGAATTTCATTTTCTCATGAATACCTTATAAATATTGATAATGAATCAAAGAGAATTCGACTAATGATTGAAGTGAATAGCGAAGTAGAGTAAAAGAATCTATAAAGAATTTTTCATTTTCAATTAATTATCTTCAATTTTTTTAAATAATCGGTCTCCATAAAAGGACAGAATTTATTAATTTCACCGATGATATATATACATGTGAAATATATATAATATATATATATATGACGTGAAAAAAAATTTACCACTGAAGAATTTGAAATTATGTCACTGAAGAATTTGAAAATGCCACGTATTTTTTTTGTGAATAACTTCGTGTCACATATTGACCAATCAGAATTAAGAATTAGCGGTCAGGCAGTTTCGAGATATTTCGATGTAAAACAACTTCACGTTTCTTTCATCTTTAGTAAATAGGACTAGATCTGTGCGCACGCTTTCGCGCGCGCTCATCTTTTTGTTGTGAAAATGAAGAAATCGAATTTATTAAACTTCATATACTCATAGATGTTTTATAAATATTGATAATGACTTAAAGAGAATTAAGAGAATTAAGAGAATGAAGAGTGAAGCATCAATAAATAATTTTTAATCTTCGATTAATTCTTTTTTTTTTACTTTTTAAAATAATCTGATTAAAATCTGTAATTGTTAAAAAATCAGGGGAGGGTTATGAATTGATTTCCTAGAAAACTGAAAAAATTTCTTGAATTCTTCAGAAAATTTCAGTTTTCCAGATAACCGTAGATCACAGATTGTTCTCGAATTATTTGGGAAACCGAAGAATTTTCGTGAATTTTGTAGAGTTTAGAATTTATGTATGAAAATCTGAGAAGCAAGAATTGATCATTTTGGCGTGTGATAAATATGAAAAAATTAAAATTTGGAAAGTGAAGAATAATTTGTCAGTTAAAAAAATTTAGAAATACTATGTTTTTCTTTCTCATGATCAACAATTAGGCAATTTAGATATGTTTTGATATAAAACAACTTCACGTTTCTTTCATCTTTAGTAAATAATAGGATTCTATCATAATTTTTGGGAATTTCTACACGATGTACCATTCAATTGACAATTTTGGATTACGAAAGATAAATCCAGATAACATTCGAAAGATAGTACACCCGGGCATTAATAAACAAAAGTTATTGAAAAAACTTTTTTTTTTCTTGAATTACGGCACATAGTCGCTTTTCAGTTATTTAATTTTGCCCCAACTTCCTCTATATTCACGAAAGTAACTTGATAATGAGTTAATTTAACCGAAAATGCTTGTGGGCATTCGCCTGAACCTACTCATTAACGAGATAATTCCGAGGTAATTCTTCAATCGACATGAAGAAATGATACTCACAGCTTCCCATTCCCAATTGAACGCATCCTCCTCCTCATCCGAAGCAGAGTCATCACTGTTTTCAAGGTCAGACGTCAATTGGCTGTGGAGATGATCAACAATGGCTGGATCCGCCTCCATGGGGCCAACTCTACCGAGATCACTTATTTCTGTGTTGAGCAGGTGCATTAGATTCTGGAGTGTGTGCATTGGGTGTAAAATATTGATGTCTGTGTTCTGGGTGAAACACAGGTGGAGAACATTGCTGTTGAGGCGAGCAACTTTCCTCGCGAACTTCTGGTCTGACATTTCATTTCCACAGAATTCTCTGCAAACATTCGTAAATTCGTAATTTCAAGTCACATTAAGAGAGTTAATTAACAAATTTCAGTTACAAAACCGAATGGATCAGTTCATGATAATCTTTTATTTGCAATTATCTCAGTAATACGTGAGTTCAGAAGAAAATATCAGAAAATTTTTCGTAGAGAATTCAATTTTCTATATTTTGGTCCCTCCACATCGTCCCCTCAAGCCACTCATTAACGAGATGATTGAACAGTTAAAAATTTTAAATTGCATTCAATTAATTGTAATAAAAGGTATTTCGTGAGAAATGAGTTAACGGCTGACGCCTCACCCTTTTGCAAATTAATCGCGATTTTTTCTACGATTGGGGGGCTAGAATAACTATCTCTCAATTTTTTTCAGATTTTTTCGACAGCCCATTTCGGAAATATGATTTTTTCTTTGTTTTTTCTTTCTTTTTTTTTCAGTAATTCGGGTTCTATTCAGCCGATTTCAATTTATGATGGCTCAAAATTCTTCATTTTCTACCATATATAAGGAGATTTTGGATATATTTTTTTTTCAATTTCTAGGTGCTCATAATACCGAATTTTCAAAAAAAAAAATTGAAAAACCTGAATTTTCAAAATTATGTCACTTTTTATTTTTCTCATCTCTTTTTAAGTAACTCTTATAATCAAAACAAGTATTTTGAGTCGTCATACAGGTTGGGTTTCGTCCCGGATCCATTTTATTTTTAATATTTTCTTCTCGAAATTCCGGGAATTTGGTCAAAACACCCCAAAACGACTTCGATTATGTATAAAAAAAATGTAACATAAGTATACGTTTAAATTCACTTCATACTGTTTATAATCGAAGTCAATCAACGTCATTTTGGGGTATTTTGACCAAATTTATGGAATTCCGAAAAGAAAAATTTGAAAATAAAATAGATCTAGAACGAAATCCAACTTGGATGACGGCTCAAAATACTTGTTTTGATTACAAGAGTTACTGACAAAAACACAAGAAAAGTAAAACGTGACATAATTTTGAAAATTCAAGTTTTCCAACTTTTTTTTTTTTGAAAAATCCGTATTATGAGCCTCTTGAGGTCGAAAAAAGAAATTACTCAAAATACTCATATAGATGGTAGAAAATCGAAAATTTTGACGTGCCATAAATGAAAATCGGATGAATAGAACTGGAGTTATTGAAAAAAAAACGAAAAAACGAAAAATCGTATCTCCAAAATGAGCTGTTAAAAAAACCTGAAAAAAATTGAGAGATAGTTTTTTCAATCCCCCAATCGTAGAAAAAATTGAGATCAATTCCCAAGAGGGTGAGGGTCAGCTGTTGACTTATTTGACATGAAACACTTCATACAATTTGCTAATTTGACGATTCTCTCATTAATGACCGGGTGTAAGAGGAAATGTGACAAAACCGTTTTTGGCAGAAAACTCATTCCCAACATTTTATTCCCGAGACATTTTCTTCTCCAATCACTCCTGAACAAGATATGTCAAAGAATGATGTCATTTTCTGTTTTTCTGTTGGACAAATTATAATTACCCATAAGATAATTTGTAAGGTAATCTGACATTTACGTAATACGCCAGAACATTAACAAGTTGTGTTGCATATGTTAATGCAGCACTGATATTGTACGCTGGATTGTGCATGAAATTCTCCTTATTAGCCCCTGGGACTCCTTCTTTATTGGCAGTAACTGTAACCAAAAAAATTACTTAGTTAATTCTCATTGACATTAATTCGTGCCATCTTCAGTGCAATAAAGATGTCTTAAGGCCAGGGTGTACTATCTTTCGAATGTTATCTGGATTTTTTTTATCTTTCGTAATCCAAAATTCTCAATTGAATGGTACATCATGTAGAAATTCCCAAAAATTATGATAGAATGATAAAAAAAATAGACAAAATTCTCAACTTTTTCAAAGAGCGTTTTTAATTGTGATTCAGAATGAGTTGAAAAAAGTGGAAATTACAAATATCTGATTCGCTGTGGCAAATTATCTATTAGCTGTCATTTTCCATGGTGGATAACAAAACACTAACTCCTCATGGGAAGTGACAGNATTATTCATTCATAATTGTTCAAAACTTCTGCATGATGCAGGACTCAATTGACAATTTCAGATGAAAGATGAAAAAAAACATCGAGATAACGTTCGAAAGATAGTACACCCGGGCCTTAAATTCACAATAAATTACCCCAAAGTGAATATGCACTGTAATCCCCGGAACCTGGCAATGTTGGAGCTACGATTCGATGCTGAGACTCTAAACTATTTTCAGAATCACTGATCCATCGTCCTCGCACGTATGAAGTACCTGAGGCGTCTGCCAATGCACATGTTACAACATCGGCGTTTGGACTCTCTTCTTCACTGCTGCATAAACTAATAAATTAAATAGAAACTGAATTAATCTATAATCATTTAATACATATATTTTTTACACTCTACTGAAACAATAGTGATTATTTTGTGAACATCTCCGGAACTAGCAAGTTTACCGAAAAATGCAAAAAAATAATTTTTGTAGAGAATTAAATTTCCTACATTTGGTTTCCTGGACATTTCCTGCCAAAAATACTCCTTAACGAGATATTTCCATAAAATGATTCGACATTTTGTTATTGAGTTGCAAAAATTATTATTAATTACTCATAAGATTAATTGTAAGCTCAAAAACAGCTAGAAACACTTATTTTTGGAATGTATTTCGTTGATGAGTGATTTTGGGAAAAATATGTTTCAACATATTCTCCTGAGCTCACAATTCTATAATTAGCTATTATCACTGTATACTATTAAAAATCCAAATTGACTTCTGGTGATAAAAATTTAGGTACTCGAAATTAAGACTCCACAATTAAGGGTCACAAGGGTCAGATTAAAGGTAATAAGAGTCACGGGGATCAGATTAAGAGTTACAAGGGTCAGAATAAGGATTATAGGATTAAAAAGATTTTTTGTAGAGCAATACTATATTATAGTTATATATACTTGCGTTCACTGCAAGGCCGATTAAATTTCAACGTAATTATCAAACGACAGTTGACAACAACTTTCATTAAATTATCTTATAGCATTTTCTTCTAAAATTACACGCACGACAAAATTTAATAGAAAAACCTATCGAATTTGTTAGAAAATTCTACTGAATTTCTATTAAACTTTCTATTAGTTTTTGGCTGATTCTATTGACATGTTCAATAGAAAACATTCAATAGAAAAAGTCAACAGAATTCGATTTTTCTATATAACTTATTCTTTTCATATATTTTCTATAGAATTTGCTCGACTCAAATTTT
Source organism: Diachasma alloeum (assembly GCF_001412515.2). Classification (NCBI taxonomy): domain Eukaryota; kingdom Metazoa; phylum Arthropoda; class Insecta; order Hymenoptera; family Braconidae; genus Diachasma; species Diachasma alloeum. The sequence continues at coordinate 260,464 of NW_021680507.1, forward strand.
CCAAGTTTTTTTCATTCTATTTTTCTTTTCTTCTCATCAAGAAAATCAAACGAAAAAACTTAGAAAATTTGAGCCGAGGAAATTCTACAGAAAATATCTCAATAGAATAAGTTATATAGAAAAACTGAATTCTATTGGCTTTTTCTACTGAATATTTTCTACTGAACATTTCAATAGAATCGGTCAAAAACTAATAGAACAGTTCAATAGAAATTCAATAGACTTTCCTAACGAATTCGATAGGTTTTTCTACTAAATTTTTTCGTCCGTGTACTCAGTAAGGAATTATTTCCATGGAATCATCCGACATTTTAATTTGAATTAAATTTCAATCGATTCAATTCTTGTTATATGTTACAGAAACAATTGGGATTATTTAGTAAATCTCTTTGAAACTAGTGGATCAAATCGAAAAATGTTGAGAATTTCTTAGAGACTTTCCTGACCTACAATGAAAATATTTTTGCAACATAATCCAAATGCATTGTTGAGATTTGTGACGTATCTATTGTTTGTTTTTCCATCATATCCATTTAAAGAAATTTGGAATAGAATTAATGTCTGAAGAATAGTTGGTTTACCTTCGATTAGCCTCGACTTGACTCAGAGGAAATATATACTGAATCAACTGTTTGGCTGCTATTCTTATGATTTTTTTCAACTGCTGTCGCTTCCTGTCAACAGCCTCCTTCTGCTTCTCTTGTTTCATCTTAAGTCCATTTACGTATTTGTGCAATTTTTCCACCCTCTCCTCGTGCCTGGGGAGGCGAAGGACCAATTGGGAATTGGCGTCCTTCAGAACATTCAGTCGTTGATGACCTATTTGAATTTTCACACCAAATTAATTGGTATTGATTGATGGAAAATGCATTCAATTAATTTAACGGCTGTCTCCATCATCCGCGCAACGTTATCTAAACTGATTTTTTAATTCGATTTTTATCTCGACATTTCAATTCGGTGCCCCGACACTCAGGGACACCCCCAAACTCTGAATTTAGATTTTAAAAAAAGTAAAAACAATCTCAACATTTTGAAAGAGGGTTTTTCATTAATATTGAGGAATGATTTCAATAGAGGAGACATGAGTAATGTATAATTACCATGGTAAATGGCGGCCCATCAGTCGCCACCCTGGGGGAGGAAAGACAAAATAATAAATCCTTTGGCACACCGCAACAAGACGATTGTACGAAAAAAGGCTGTTTGAAAAAATTTGTAACATCTTTAAGAATTTTTTGATCACACTTTTACGATGAATTACTAATCACTTACGCCAATCTACTCCATTGATAATTGTACTGGCGATCAGCTGTCACTTGTGCCGGGAATTTAAAATAGGAAAATCGCTCTTTCTTCCTTTCTTTGCGCCCCCGACAAAAGTGACGGTTGATGGACAGTACAATTTTCAATTGAGGAGATTAGTGTAAGTGATTAGTAGTTCATCGTAAAAGTGTGATAAAAAATTCTTTAAAATATTACAAAATTTTTCAAAGCGTCTTTTTTTGTACAATCGTCTGTGCTGTGCCAAAGGATTTATTATTTCGTCTTTCCTCCCCCCCTGGTGGCGACTGACAGCCCGCCATTTGCCACAGTAATTATACATTATTCATATCTCCGCTATTGAACTCATTTCTCAGTATTAATTACAAACGCCCTTTCAAAATGTTCAGAATTTTTTTTACTTTTTTTACTTTTTCAATCCAAATTCATAATTTTCGGGTCTCTCTGAGTGACGGTACATCGAGTTGAAATTTCGAGATAAAAATCGAACAAAAATACTATCTAGATAAGGTTCGGCAGATAATGGAGCTGGGCCTTAATTACTCAATTTCATGATCAATCAATTTCTTGATCACTCAATATTCAATTGGGAAATTACCTCTAGATAGACTCTGCTTCGTTTCATTAACTAAAGTGTGCAAAAGTTTAACTCTCTCTTTACACATATTAATATCACATATCTGTAAAAATAAAACAGTATATTATTAAAGAAGTAAAGCAATGTGCGGTGTCGATTGTTTTATTTCGTTGAATATTAATCATCTCGAGGGTGATTGGTTTCAGGAGAAAATGCTAGGGGCTTTTTTCCGTTGCAGATTCTCTCAGCTGCAAAAGATGATCGACACACCCAGAAAAATGATTTATTTGAATCAAATAGAGTTTATTTGAATCAAATGAATAAGTTTACTTAAATAGTACGAAATAGAACGTTTTTTCAAATTGAAAACAAATTTTTATTTGAAGTTTTATTTATATTAAATAAATTCTCTGTTGATATCAAACAGAGATTTTTCTTATTTTAAGAAAATTTCTTTATTTGAGATCCATAAATAGTGTATTTGATTCAAATAAACAATTTATTTAAATTGAATACATTTTTTTCTAGGATTACATAGAAGTTTTATTTGAAATAAATAAATTCTTTTTTTGATACAATTAAATTATTTTTATTGAAACAACTAGACAAGTTTATTCATTTGTAATAACTACTTCTTTGAAATAAGAAAAAACAATTCAAATAAAGATTTCTATTTGATTCAAATCATGAATAACTAATAAACAAATATTAATTATTTACCAGCTTATCCTTCTGCCTGTGTTTCTCAAATGCCTTGGCCCATTTCTCCTCAAGTTGAGACCTTGCTGCCTTCAACCGTAACAACCGTAACTGTTTATCCGCAAACCTATCAACACCAACAACATAATCGGATTATCAAATCAGTCAATGCAATAATTAAGGGCGACTTGAACAGACAATTGAAACAATAAAAATTCAGAGAATACAAAAATCATCTTCAAAATGATGAGAAACTCATGAGTTCACTGAGAGAAAAACAAACACGTTGTCAAACAAGTCTTGTTTGGGCCAACAAAATCGCTAGTTGAAAATTGCCAAAACAGAATTTGTTTGGTTCGAATTTGAAAGTATCAAACATGAATAATTGCTCTGCTTTCGACAGCAAAGCAGAAAAAATTTATGTAAAATTTTATGTATAGAAATAATTCGTTTAGAAACATCCGAGTATCATATATAGAAAACCTGTAGAATTTCTGTACGCAATTCGTATTGAAAATTTCTATACGATTTTTTCATACATGTTGATCTGATTTCCCCCCTCAAAACGCAAATTTTGAAAACTCGAAAATAATTTCTACAACAATGACAAACTCATAAACGTTCTATTACAGACGTAAAGTGAACAGAAATTTATAAATATCCTAACAAAAATATCTAACAAAAATTCGAAATCTTCAAAATCATCTTGAAACCAAGCAAAGAATAAAACCAAAATATGTAATAAAAAATTCATAAAAAATTCATCAATTCGCTCAAGAAATCGCCTAAACATTACTGTCACCCTCCCCCCTCACTGCAAAAAAATTGAAAACCTCAAAACGATGGAAAACATGAAAACAACTCACTCAATTCAATTTAATCATCAGGAGATTGAAAACTAAAATTATAAATTAACTTCACAGAGTGATCAAAAGTATGATGCGTAATCGAAATTCATGAAACTGTCATTAATTAAATTTGGGCAATTAAAAAATTTACAAATGTTCTTCAAAATGATCAGAAACTTAAAATTAAACATTAATCACAAATCTCATCCATTGCCTTCAATCCCCGAAAAATGGTTCAAAAATCCTCAAAATATCGCT